>NC_063343.1:46156822-46265434 GCF_021869965.1 Rhincodon typus | reverse complement strand
CCCGAAACGTCAGCCTCTCTGCTCCTATGATGCTGCTTGGCCTGCTGTGTTCATCCAGCCCTGCACCTTGTTGTCTCGGATTCTCCAGCATCTGCAGTTCCTACTATCTCTGCTGTCCCCTTCTTGTTTCACCCAAACAGATTCCAGACATTGTTCTTCTGATCTGAGTGCCTCCTTTACTAACATACTTTCCGGTCCCTTATTGTCAGCAGAACCTCACCTTCTTTTCCTTCCTGTCTTTCCTAAATGTTGAATATCCTTGAATATTCTGTTTAATTATTTAATTTCTAAAATGGCAATTCGATCAGACCCTGTATACCTCTATTTGTGCTTTTAGATTTTCTACCTTGTTGTGAATGCTGCATGCATTCAGAACAAGCGCCCTTAAATTTAGCTATTTGCCATCATTCTGCTTTCTAAGTATACTCAATGTTTAGTTTTATTTTTCCTGTCGTCTAATCTCCCTGGCATTTTTATTTTGACTTCTCGATACCTATTATAATTATAAGTGACTTAGACAACACAATAGAAAACGATATATTCATATAAAACCGAAGAGCTGCGGATGCTGGAACAATCAAAAACATAGGCAGGGATTGCTGGAAAAAACTCAGCAGTTCTGGCAGCATCTGCGGAGACAAAGCAGGGTTAATACTTTCTTCAGTTTTGAAGAAGGGTCACTGGACATTGAAATATTAGTTCTGTTTGTCTCCAAGGATGATGCCAGGTCTGTTGAGCTTTCACGGCATTATATCCAAGGTTGCTGATGACATAAAGATTTGATGTATAGTTAGTATTGCGGAAGCAGCATGAAGTTGCACGACACTGATAGATTATGTGCAGAGGTTAAACTGCATTAGATAGATTTCAACATAGATAACTGTGGTGCCATCCATTTTGGACCAAACAAATTAGGAGCAGAGGAGTTCTGAGATGTGCACGGTTCATTTAAAATAATGTAGTTATTATAAAAAAAATCAAAATGCTTGCTGAGAATTAGTCTTTATACTTGCAAGGCTAGAATATCAAGGAAATGAATTCTACAACTACTAAGTGAAGCCCTGATTCCATAACACCTGGAGTACTGTGTACCATTCTATACAGTGTCCCTTAGAAAAGATATTGGATGTTTCTATCATTTTGAATCAAAAAACACAGATTGACCCCATTTGCATCAAATCTCCAAGGGTTAGGTTATGAACAAACATTACATAAAGTAGATTATTTTCCTTGGAATGTAGGAAGTCTGCATGTGATTATATATTTGTAAGAAATTGGTAAAGTAGATGGAGAGCAGCATTTTCCACATGTAACACATTCTAGCAGAAAGGGACATATTAAAGTCCAGCAATTTAGGAAATGCTTGTTTGCGAAAAAGAATGGTAGAAGTTGAAGTTCGTCCCAAAAGATAACAGATGCTAGTTCAATTAAGATTTTCATGTCTGAGATTGATAGATTTTTACTTACCAAGTGTAAAAAAGGGATCCAGAGCCAACACAGCTAAAAACAGGCTGGGAAGATTATAATCATTATATAATAGAACAGGCACAGGGGCTGAATGGCCTGCTCCTCCCATATTTGATAGTTTGTAACATTGAATACCGTTTCATATCATCCGTTTACTATAGATTGCCTTCTCAGTGGCACTTTCTTTTTTCTTGGGTATTAATTTTAAGCATTTTCTGTTAGTTATAATTTATATTTTTATAATTTGTTAACTGCCTGTAAAATTTTGGCTAACTGCATTACTAGAATTTGCTAACTAGAATTAGATTATATTTTTATTTTATTTTGTGTTGCACACATTTACACAGGAATCATCCTGGCTGCTCTGCACACATCCATACTAAATATCTTTCACTCAATAAAGTATGTACATCACAGCAACTGATTCTTTCATTTGGTAAGATGGATCAATGTGAAGTATTGAGTCTCCTGCTCAGAAGGATACACATTAAGAGGAGTTAAGTTATAGAACGAAGCAGTGACAAATCACTTTCTTCTATTGCCTAAGCTACAACCATAAGATGAATCCCCCATTTTAAAACAAAAAGTTCTTTTCCACTTCATGAGTCTTAATTAGTGACAGAACTTTAGCACTTCATTAAAATCAGAAAGTGTCTTCTAATGCACTTAACACTCTGAGGGTCGATAGGATATAATGCCACCTGAAAAGCAGTCCTAGCCTCAAATCACTTTCTTTCCTACATCATAAAATTTGTATTATCACAATCTTAGTAGCATTACCTTTGTTCCTCTGAACTTACATCTCTTAAAATTCTAGAATACTAACCTACTCTGGGTCCTCCCTGAATTGTCACTATAGTTAAAACATGATTTATTGCATTGTTTCTCATACTCACTTGTTTTTTTCCCAGAAACTCACCACTGGCAGAATTTATAATAACCTATTAGCATTTAAAATTCAAATTGGATGTGTTGGGACAGCCCCTGGTCAGAGGTGGCAAAATATAGTTGCCCATTGGCATAAATATGCTGCAGTAACAGAATTGGCTTGCCTGATCCAGCATCAAAATGAGGCCATACGTTAGCACAATGGGAGTTTTGAGAAGGAGTTATCCCAAGGTAACAGGCTCTACTTTGAACAAAGAATCTTACAAATTAATATACAGGGAGTTCTGTAAAAACAACAGCTGCAGATGAGGGTAGGAGCCAGTTCGTTAAGAGATGTGTGAGAACAGACAGCCTGAAGTTTGTAGCAAGCATTAAAAAGAAAAGTAGGATCCCACAATAACAGAGGCAAATGAGGAGTGTGGGACTATGGATTGTAAAAATCTAGGAGATCAGGCAGATTCATTGAGCTGTGAAAGTGATTGAGTTTTAGTCTTACAAATGAAAAAGATGTTGTCTCATTAGGTGAAAAGAGTTAGTCAGAGTAGGGGCAGTAAATTTGATTGCAGAAGACACTATGTGACTAGAATAAGTTATAATGCAGCTGCAAGATAAAGGGGCAGTGTCTAACTGAGCCTCCAAAGTTGGGTGGGAGCAAAACTGCTCACAACTCATTAGCTAAAGAATGTTAACAGTAGGTGTAAACATAAAACTTGACATATAACTAACTTTATATTAGAACCAATATTAGGAATCGTACAAGCAACAAATAAGAACTAACTTCCTGTTGAATCTTCTGTGATTAGATCATCAGGAAATATAAGATGAGTAACAGAATTTGATAGGAATTGCAATGAATACAATGAATAATAGAATTCGAGCAGCCCTTAGAGATACGCAAGACTGGGAAATGTCCGAAGGAGTATAATCGTTAACTTTGGAATGTGAATTAATGGAATACATTGTAAATTCCCAAAGCCTGATGATCACAATGTCAGGTAAATATCATGAGATCATGGGGAACCTGGGGCTGTCCATAGGGGTGTCCATCATTGATCAGGTGTTTCACAGGATTGGATGTATAGATTAAGGGGGAATGAACAATGACAATGTTACGTGTAGTTATTGTAATGCAAAATGTACAAAAATGTTGTATCTCCCTGGGGAAATCAAAGCGTCATTGACCTCTCTTCTGATCTGAGTTGAATATTAAGATGGCGACTGGGCCCCATGTATAGGCCCCTGTCTCTGGCCTCTCCTGCCAGTGTGGTAAAGAGCTCGAATAAAGATCGACCATACTTCTGAACATAGAGGTCAAGGCTGCTCTTTGACATCTCTCCCCAACAGGTCAACACTCGGTCATGTTTCTGGAATGAATTGCCCTTGTTACAAGTAATTTATTTCCCATAATTTCCCTCCTACATTTACAGATAATGAAGCATGATGTCATGGGTGGTTCCCAGTATCAATTTGGTAAGTGGTGTTAAAATACACTAGGCTATGGAAAATAAGACTCACAGTTTAATTTGATTCTGACATCAGCTAATTTTGTTTTATCACCTTGAAGTAATGTCCTTTCAAGAAGCTCAGCATGCTAATGAAGAGTCCCAGGATATTGTCACTTGAGTACAGGCTGTCTGCATCATTCCTAAATACAGCCCATTGTAGTTTTCCGTTGTTTAAATTTCACAGAATCCCTACACTGTGGAAGCAGACCGCTTGGCCCATCAAGTCCTCACCGCCCTCTGAAAAGCATTCCACCCAGACCCACCCCTCTACCCAATTCCTGTAACCTGCATTTCCCACAGTTAATCCACCTAGCCTGCACAACCCTGGACACTATGGTGAATTTAGCATGGCCAATCCACCTAACCTGCGCATCTTTGGACTGTGGGAGGAAACCAGAGCACCTGGAGGAAACCCATGCAGATAATCCCTGGTGCTGTGAGTCAACAGTGCTAAGCCAGTCAGCCACTGTGCTGCCCCGAATTTAGGTGTACTTTCTCCTATAAGAGAATGCAGCTGACTTCTGATGGCTATTTTCAAGTGTAAATTATCTTTTAGAAAGGGTGGATTTTAATTAGCTGCCTGCACTATCTTAGTCAACTCAGTGATAAGCACAATTTGCAAAGAAATCTTATTTTCTTCTGTGTTCTGAATTGTGGGAACCTCTGCATTGTCGTTATATTCTGTTTGCAGCTGCTCCCCTTGGCCTTCAAGTTCTTATTTCTGGTTTCTTCTTTTTTTTAAAAAAAGATCCCAGTTGTGCGTCATGTGATAATATTTTTATGTTCTCTGAATCTACCACAAATGAGGCATGTTGATTCTGTTTATTTGAAGATCTCTTGTGGGTTTATTTGCAGCTAAACTAATATATACAGCATAGAGTAATCTCTAGACAAGGTATGTTTTGTATACTACAATGCAGAGAGACTGTGGTCATGTGAATACTTGGTTCATTTGCATGTTTAGCCCTTAAAGGGATATAACTCCAAGGTGATAGCGAAACTTGTTCTCCTCAAGCAGTGGCTTGAATTCTTCATAGTCATTGCAGGCAAAATATTCACTGTTCACTGTCACTGCATGAAGGAGAAGCACAGAAACTGCCTGAGTTGTGTGCTTTAATGAATAAGTACTGATGTCGCAGTTGTATTGCATCATTTGCTGACTAAAACAGAGATTGCAGTTGTCAGAAATCATGCTAATTGTCCACTAACATTGAATATTCCTGACTAAAAAGATTTGGAGCTGGAATTCAGAGACATTGAGAGCCCACTCTCAATTTTTGACTATTTTAGGAGGAGGCATCTGAAGGGAACTTTTAAAATGTCTGTCAGGTATGAGTAGGTTACTTAAACTTCTTAAACTAACAACACTTTTAAAAAAATGTCCAAATGAATTCAACAAGAATCATTGACTCTTAATTCATTTTAATTTACATTAAATTCTTGACATGATTTTTCAGAGACTTTAAACGTTTCAATGGATGATATTTTTAAAAATATAAATTTTAAATGTTAACTAATTTATGATTTATTGAAATGATTTTGAAACAATGTGACTCCATTTTTAAATATGATTTTTCAATTTTTAAAAATGATTTTGATCAAATTAATTTTACTCAATCTTTATAACATGACTGATATCACAGCAACATGGTTTTGACAGATTCTATGAATGTGGTATGCAGTTACTGCATCATTTGATTTGTCCTTTCTACCTGCAGTACAGAATTCTGCTGGGTTGTGTTAATATCATGTTGTGAGGGAATGCTGTCTCTTTGGAACTGAAATTCTTACCCTAGCCATCCTAGTCAATGTGTTGGGGAGATCAATAAATAGCAGAATTCTGGCTGATCGTTTTCCCCTTTCTGAGCCCTGCAACCTGAAAGCTAATTGTAGTGTCCAACAAACATTCCAGCTGAGTTCAGCTAACTCAGTATGGACTGAAGGTTAAAACAAGAATGTTCTTAAAATGTTCAACTGAATTAATTCCATTCCTTGTAACATATTTGGCAAGAGAGCTAACCGCGGCCTAAAGTAGAGATGGATTTTTCAGTCAGCAGGGAAAGAAAGGTGCTCCCTGTTGACCTCAAAGAAAGCTTCCAAAAATATCGGGCAATCTCTCTCATGTAGATTTCCTCTTTCTTGATAGAAGTTTAAATCTACTCTGAGACAAGGGTTTCTCCATCAGCAGGGATGTTAGCAAGCACAGTAAATAGCCAAACGTGGTGAAACATTCTCACAGGAAGCAAAGCAGTCCAGGAAGTTAACAGAATGAATTCCATAATTTATAATTTAAATTTGCAGGTGGAAAAATAAATGGTTATTCTTTGTTAATTATATTTAGCTTCCATCTTAACCAAGCTAAAGAAAACATTTAAAATAAGGACTTTTAAAATCAAGTATTCCTGACGTTATAAAACTAATTTTTGAAATCTATTGAAGGTGCTAACTAGCAATATACACCATTAAAAATTCGGTTTAATCTCATTAAGCAAGGAGTAACTTATTCAATGTATCAAATCAAAGCTAGCACCATAAAAGTGGAAGCTTTCATCAATTCACTGATTGCTTAGAGATTGCGCTCTGCAGTGACCTCAATGTGGTATGTCTGTTGGAGCATTGAATCATTTGACAGCAACCATTGGATTTCTGCATTATTCTAATCAAGGGCAAACTCTTGACGTTACTGTCAGTTTCAGTGGTGTAATGTTGGCAAAGGCTGACAATTTTGCTGTCAGCCACAAACAACAAAATCATTATCTTTAATAATATTTGTTGGTCTTCCACAGACATCCAGATTAAAAAAAATCAAGGGAGTAATATTCATCCTGTTCTTCAGCTTTCTGCTCAGAGGCTGGTCTGATACACAGCACCACCATTTCCACAATGGTGTAAGGCAAGGTGGCAGGTACCAAATACACCTCAGCTGGTATGGGGATCAAACCTTGTGCTGTTCGCTTCAATCTGATCTACACCAGCTGTGCAGCCAACTTTGCTAACTGACACAACCCTTCCTCAGCCCCATACGTGCCAGAGTTGCTGTGGTAACACACAACTTTACATGCATGTTGTAGTCTGAGACTACAACTAATGGTGGGAGAGCTCCAAGTTTCTTTCCATCACAGAGCTGACCAGAACTCTGTCCTGCCATTATTGCCATCTACTGCATGTGTTGGTAGATTTTGCTGGTTGACACTCATCCTGTTTTCCCACATTATGAATGGACATTCCTTTGTCTTCAAGTTGTTGAGTTTGGAACCTGGGACATCTGGTTCAGAGGAAGGGACATTACCAACTGTGGCGCAAGACCTCCTGAAGTAATGTTATCATGTCAGCAACCATGCACAGATGCAAGATTTACATTTTATTTATGGTGGTGAGTTTACAGTGAGCAAATTAGGCATTAACCCTCACCAACATTGAAAGTAAACCACACATTTGCACATGGTTAGAGAGAGGGAAGATTAACGTGTACCTACGGAAGTGTATGCATCCAGGTGCCCCAGTCAACTATGGAGCTCTATAACCTTATGGCCACTACTGTGAGAGAAAATGTCTTGCAGAAAATCTGAATAAAATTTGCACATCATATTTGTGGTTTGTTCCTAGTTTCAGGAAACGTGACAATAACCTGAATTGATTTCTTCCTTGACCTCCTGAACTGCCTATTTTTTGAAGGCAAGTACATTCAATTGTGAAATAAAATGGGTAGAATTTACTTGGTGTTTTGTCCATTGGTATACTTCTCGCAGCCTCAGCAAGGCAGCCAACGTTATCAAAGACTCTTTCCTCAACCCGGTTATAATCTCTTCCAACCTCTTCTGTTAGGGAGAAGATACAAAAGCTTAAACCAACGGGTTCAAGAACAGCATCTTCCCCATTGTTATTAGACTGCTGAATGGGCCTCTCAAATTTTAAATTTAATGTTGATCTTGCTCTTTAAGTGCCTTCTCTGCAGCTGTAACATTATATTCTTTGCTCTGTTCTATTACCCAAATGCACTTGTATGGTATGATCTGCCTGTACTGCACGAGAACAAAATTTTTCACTGTATCTAGGTTCATGTGACAATAATAAATCAAATCAATCAAAAAAGATGCATTTATCTGTGCCTTCACAAACCAAACAATATTACATTAGTATAAGTGTGCTGGTTGACATTAAACCAAGAACATACACATTCAAAATAAATGATGAGGCAGGAGATGATGTAAAGTAGGAAACCACCAATTCTAAATACTGGAGGTACTACCTTATTTATATTTTTTTTAGTCAAATTGAGGTCAGAAGTGGGGGTTTACAGGCAAATCCCAAGTATTCTTGGTGCCCTGAATCCCAAGCCAAGCTAAGCAGCAAGCATTTCTATTGTCAAGCAACTTTCCTCAACAAGTTGAACAAAGTTGGGGTGGTGCGATAGCTCAGTGGTTAGTACTGCTGCCTCACAGCACCAGAGATCCAGGTTCAATTCCACCCTTGGATGACTGTGTGGAGTTTGCACGTTCTCCCCATGTCTGCGTGGGTTTTCTCTGGGTGCTCCAGTTTCCTCCCACAGTCCAAAGATGTGCAGGCTAGGTGGATTGGCTATGCTAAATTGCCCATAGTGTTTAGGGACATGTAGATTAGGTGGGTTGCAGGGGGATGGGTCTGGGTGGGATGCTCCAAGGGTCAGTGTGGACTTGTTGGGCTGAAGGCCCTGTTTCCACACTGTAGGGATTTCTATGAAAAACAATTCTTGGTCGCTACATTTCAACCTTTCCCAGCTGTTGGCAATTTGCTTGAAGTCCATCAGGTTACAAACTGGATGTGAATACTTTTAATGTACCTGATCTCTGGGAACAGCAATACAAAAATAGAGTGAATGTCCTCAGCATCATAAGAGCTGTTGTTGAATTCACTGAATCTGTGTCTCAAACAGCTATTTTTCCCACAAAGGACACCACTAATACAATGTGCTGACACAATAGATTATTGTCTTCATTGCCTGGAGTAACCTTGTGGAGGGAACAATTGGCCATTCAAGAACAGTTGAGCTATTTACCTCACTTAAATAAAAATCAGAAGGTGACCAACGCTCACAGTTAGATTACAGCACAGATGGTGAACAAGCAGATTTACCTTGATGAATTTTCAATATACTGTTTGCAACTGTAACAGTTATACCAGTTCCATTTTGCTCTTTCGATTGCAAGAACTACCCATAATTCATTCCTTGCCTGCCATAGAAGAGACAAGGCCTGGGGTTCTCCTTCCAGCAGCAGTGCCTCTAATACTGCCCAAAGCCCAGTGCAATTAAGAGTCATTTCATACACAAGCTCACTTCCTAATTGGACTGTGACTGCCAAGAGGAAACCTGCAGCTATAAGAACACAAAGTCCTGGTACCACCATTGCCAGACCTGAAGAGCCAAGAGTGTTGATACCGGGGCAGGATCACTCTGAAGATCAGTTTCAAACTGGAGCCTGTATTCTTTAAGAGTTTCAAAAAATGAGAAGTGATCTCAATGGAACCTACAAAGTGCTTAAAGAAATATGTTGTGAATTCAGATCCATAGCAAATTGTGAATCTGAATACAATTGATCTGGTAATTTGTGGGCTGAAAGAAGGAGGACCAGTTCACTTGGTTGGCTAGTTAGTACGTTTATACTGTTAGTATGTGATGCTAAGAATTGCAAAATGCAGGCTTTATCCCTATTCATACAGGAGGTAGACGCCTCATCGCTCTACCCATTGTAAACGTAATTGCATATATATAGCTGTGGTTCAGCAATTAATTGCTTAAGACCTGTCTTCGAGAGGGAACTCATGATGATGATGATCAGGAAGAAACCCCAAAAAAAAATTAATAGCAGAACTCAGGATCACAAAATTGTTATGGCGCAGAAGGAGGGGTTCAACTCATCATACCTGCATTGGAACTATTATCCAGTGCCAATCTTCACCTTGTCCCCATATCCCTGAACACCATTTCTATCCAAATAGTCATCCTGCGCTCTCTTAAATACTTCAATTGAACCTGTCTCCACCCCACTTCCAGGCAGCAGATTCCATGCCGTAACTACGCGCTGTGTGAAAATGCTTTTTCTCATTTTACCTTGCTTTGTTTGCAACATTAAATCTATGACATCTCATTATTTTTCCGTTCATGGATGGGAACAGCTTCTCCCCATCCACTCTATCCAGCTGCTCATGGTTTTGAAAACCTGTGTCAAATCTCCTTTCAGCCTCTCTATCTCTTAAATCCAACAGTCTCAACTTCTTCAATTTATCCTCATAACTTAAGCTTCTCATTCATGGAACCATTCTTGTCACTTGCACTTTCTCCAAAGCATTCACATCTTTCTTATAATGTAGGATCCACAGCTATACTCAATACTCCCACTGAGGTCCACCAAATGTCTTGTATAAGTTTAACATCACCTCCTTTCTCTTGTCCTCCCTACCCCTGTTAATAAAGCTGAGAACACTGTATACTTTATCCTTAACTGCTCTCTCCATCTATCCTGCCATCTTCAATGATCTTTGCACAAATACACCCAGGTTCTTCTGCTTCTGACCCCTTGAATTCCACCCTCTATTTTATAGTATCTTTCAATCTTTATCCAGCCAAGGTGCACAGGGTAGGGGAGTCCAAAACTAGAGGGCATAGGTTTAAGGTGAGGGGGGAAAGATTTAAAAGGGGCCTGAGGGGCAACCTTTTCACATGTATAGAATAAGCTGCCGGAGGAGGTGGTGATGGAGACTACAATTACAACATTTAAAAGGCGCCTGGATGGCTACATGAATCGGAATGGTTTAGACAGATATGAGCCAAATGCTGGCAAATGGGACTACTTCAATTTAGCATTTCTGGTTGGCGCAGACGAATTGGACTAAAGAGTCTGTTTCCATGCTGTATAAGTCTATGAGGTGGCACGGTGGCTCAGTGATTAGCGCTGCTGCCTCACAGCACCAGGGACCTGGGTTTGATTCCAGCCTCAGGTGATTGTCTGTGTGGAGTTTGCATGTTGTCTATGTGGGTTTCCTCTGGGTGCTCCGGTTTCCTCCCACAGTCCAACAACATACAGGTGAGGTGGATTGGGCATACTAAATTGTCCACAGTGTCCAGGGATGTGTAGGTTAGGTGGATTAGCCATGGTAGGTGCAGAGGTTACAGGGATAGGTTGGGGGCTGTGTCTGGGTGGGATGCTCTTCGGAGGGTCAGTGTGGACTCGATGGGCTGGATGGCCTGCTTCCACATTGTAGGGATTCTGTGATTCAGAGTTTATGGCCTCAGATTTCTCTGGCACCTATCTACCCACTCTTCTAACTCGTCAATGTCCTTCTGGATTTCCACACTGTCCTTCTTACTGTTTACAATTCTGCCAAGTTTAACATCAGCTGCAAACTTCGAAATTTTCCCCTGCACACCAAAACTAGTCATTAGTATATACCAGGAAAATCAAGGTTCCCAACAACAACCCTTGCAGAACTCCAGCACAAACCTTCCTCCTGCCTGAAAAATATCCATTGATAATTATTCTGTTTCCTGTCACTCAGCTAATTTTGTATCCAGAGATAGTATTGCTGCTGGCCAAGCAGCCTCATAGGAGCAAGAAGGCTAACGTTTCGGGCCTAGACCCTTCATCAGAAATGGGGGAGGGGAAGGGGGTTCCGAAATAAATAGGGAGAGAGGGGGAGGCGGATAGAAGATGGATAGAGGAGAAGATAGGTGGAGAGGAGCAGTTTCAAGGCCGAAGAGATTACGAGAGAGTTGCAGTGGGAGAGAGATCCCCTGAGTTTTGTCCGGAGGGAGGAGGGTAACTTCTTCAGGCTAGGCCTCCCCCTCTCTCCCTATTTATTTCAGAACCAGCTCTGTTGTGTTCATCCAGCTCTGCACCTTGTTGTCTCAGATTCTCCAGCATCTGCAGTTTCTACTATCTCTGATAGTATTGCTGCTGTTGCTTTTATACAATGACCTATAACTTTCCTCACAAGTTTGTTGTGTGGTACTGTATCAAGTGTCTTCTGTGAAACCACATCTTCCACATCAACAGCTTTACCCTCTTTGACTTATTGCTTGTTAGCCCCATTAGTTTCCCAAGCACTTTTTCACTAGCCATAGTCATTATATTTATTATAAAGGAGATTGGGACATTAAATGATTGAAAGCATAAAATTAAGAAGGGCATAGACAGGAGGAAACTTCTCCCTTTGATGCAGGGATCAATTTCCAGGGGGCGTAGATTTAAGGCAATTGACAGAAAATTTAGTTACAGAAGATGTTAGGAAAATTTAGTTCACCTAGAAGATAGTGGGAATCTGGAACTCATTGCCTATAAGGGTGGTAGAGGCAGAAACTCTCATGACATGTATGAAGTATTTAGATGTGCACTTGTGATCCCAAAGCATGCAAGGCTATGGGCCAAGTACTGTAAAATGGGATGAGACGAGTGAGGAGGGTGTTGGTCACAATGAGCTGAAGGGCATTTATCTATGCTATAGGTCCTTCTGCCTCAAATGACACATTGTGTTACCACTTCAAAAAACTCCAGCAAGTTAGTTGAACATGATTTCCCCTTTAGAATTCCATGCCAACTCTTTTGAATTAACCCCTCTTTATCCATGTTATTATTAATTCTACCCCGAGTAATTGTTTCTTGAAGTTTCACTGCTGCTAAAGTTAAACGAGCTGGTGTGTAGTTGCTCTGAATATCTTTACAATCTTTCTTGATGTATTTTTCAGAATTCTCCAGTTTTCTGGCACAAGTCCCTTGTACAGGGAAAACTGAAAGATTATGGCCAGTGCCCGCACAATTTCTACCCTCACTTCTTTCAAAATCTTTGCATGTATTTCATCTGGTCCCCGTGCCTTGTTAACTTTTAAGTGCTAGCAATCTATCCAATACTTCTTCCTTATTAATTTTGAGTGACAGCCATCTAGTGACAGAATCTCCTCCTTTGTCACCATGGCCTGGGTAATATCCTCATCTTTTGTAAAGACAGATGTAAAGTATTTGTTTAATGTCTCAGCTATGTCCCTGACTTCATGTGTAAACCCCTTTTGGTCTCTGATCACTCTACTCTTCCTTTCATCACTATCTTATTGTTTATATGCCTGTAGAAGTTTAGGAAGTTACTTTACATTAGCTACTAGTCTTTTCCCATAGTTCCTCTTTGCTTCTCACCTCCCCACTAAACCTTTGATATTCCTGTTGATTGCTATTTGTATTTTCTTCCTTATGCCTATCATCAAGGTAATTATTAGAACCAAAGTTGACAAGACCCCTAGAAGTAAAGGATTTCATCCTAGGCTCTTAAAAGAAGTGGCTGCAAAGATAGTGAGTGCATTGTTTAGAGTCTGGTAAATTTACCTGGATTCTGGTACAATCCCAGTGGATTGGAAATCTTTAATGTTACACCTCTGTTCAAGATAGAAGGTAAACAGAAAGTAGGAAACTATAGCCGAGTCAGCCTAATATCCATAACAGGATAAATGCTAGAAACTATTAAGGAGGCAACAGGAGGTCATTTAGAAACTTAAGGTAGAGTCAACATGCTTTTTGTGAAAGAGAAAACACATTTGGCAAATTTATTAGTGCTTTCAAGGATTAATAAGCAAGGTAACATGTAGATCTGGTGTACTTAGATTTCTAAAAGGCATTCAACAAACGACCACAAAAGAAAATAAGAACTCATGGTGTGTGATTGTGTGTGTGAAGGGGCAGGAGGGTGAAGGGATAATATATTGAGCTTAGATAAAGGATCAGTTACTTAAAAGGAAGCAGAGTATAGGAATAGGCAAAAAATTATAGCAGTTATTTCCTGACATGCAATGTAATAATATAGATCAGATGCAAACTGCTTACACAGGAAGGCACTGCAATATAACATAGAAAAATGAACAATTTCAGGCAAGATTTAACTTGAAAATCACATTGGATGAGATGTAGGTAATCACCATAAAAAATTGTGTTACAATCAGAAGCAAACAAGGCAATAAAGATAGTCAAACAAAGAATACATTTGTCTATGATGTTAAGCTTTATAGTATTAAAGAAAAGCACTCAAGATAGAATATTGAAGTTTGATAAATAAACATCATTGTATTGAACAAATCTCCTGTTGCCAGACAAGCATTTGGAATGCTCAAACAAGGTGCATTCAACATAGTTCTTATGTCCTTTGGAAAACACTGTCAATGAAGAAGCTTATTCTGTAGAATCCTACTCAGTTATTCTGAGCATCCTTGTTCATTTTCTTTTTGTTGTTATTCATTCACAGGATGTGGGCATCGCTGGCCAGGCAGCATTTATTGCCCACTGCCTAACTTCCCTGAGGGCAGTTAAGAGTCAACCACATTGCTGAGGGTCTGGAGTCACATGTAGGTAAGACCAGGTAGGGATGGCAGTTTCCTTCCCTAAAGGGCATTAGTGAACCAGATGGGTTTCTCCCCCGACAATCGGTACTGGATTTATGATCATCATTAGACTCTTAATTCCAGATATTCATTGAATTCAAATTCCACCATCTGCTGTAGCGGGATTCGAACCCCGGGTCACCAGAACATTATCTGGGTCTCTGGATTAACAGTCCAGCGATAGTACCACTAGGCCGTCGCCTCCCCCTAATTTCATGTGCACGGTCTTTGATTTTATTCTGGCCGCTGGATAGGAATAAATTGGTCTTTTTCTAAGTGTCAGGCAGTTATTGGTGAGCTACCACAGAGACCTCAACTGGACTCCAGCTTATTCATAAGGGTAAATGCAGAAACAATGTTCCCAATGACCGGGGAGTCCAGAACCAGATGTCAAGTTTAAGAATAAGGGGTAAGCCACTTAAGACTGAGATGAGGAAGCATTTTTTTCACCCAGAGAGTCATCAGCCTGTGGAATTCTCTGCCACAGACAGCGGTTGAGGCCAAAACAGTGAATGTTTTCAAAAAAGAGCTAGGTATAGTTTTTAATCAGGAACAGGGAAATGAGTTGGATGATCAGCCATGATCATAAGGAATGATGGACAGACCCAAAGGGCCGAATGGACTACTTCTGCTCCTATATTCCATTTCTATGTCTTACTGAGACAACATATGCAATCAGCAAAACAACTAAATAATTCTGTACATCTTGCCATCCATGAAACCCAAGGTTATACTTAAGCTTCGATTTTAACCATCTTAATCTATATGTACACTATGTTGTTGATGAGCACAAAATGACAGATATCACTACCACAGAATGCAACATGTTCCTAGGTAAGGTGGTAATACAGAATGATTGCAGGATGAAGCTCATTCATGAACCCCATATTGCACCACATTGCCAGCCTCCACCAATCACCTGCTTCAGTAATTTGTTCACTTGCAGCAGGCTGAGTTTACAGACATCACACCTACAGAGGACCACTTTCCCATTGCCAGCAAAGGTGGCACAGATCTCAGAAAAGCAGAGGAGGTAAGGAGTGGGTTTCCTGTGTCAAAGAATGAGGTGTTGAATGCTGAAGGGAGTGCAGTGACTCTATATCTTAATTTGTAATAGAAATGCTTCAGTTATCTTTGAATTAAATGTTCTGTTTTGCAATTAACCCTGATTAACCAAATTTAAGATTGAACTAAAAACTGAACACAATGTTATAATATTCTCTCTCAGAAACACTCCTGGCTCATTTTTAGAACTAGTGATAATACTCTGGTCTCTGGATGGTTGGAGACCAAACATATCTGATAAGATGTGGTACAGGACCCTTTGAAAGTCCCAGGACACTGAGAAGTACCAAGGAAGTTTGAACTTACAAATGGCAATTCCCTTGCTCCCCCGAATTCTCCAAAAAATGTCTCCAGTGCTAAGTTAGAGTCAGCAATTTTGAACAGTGATGACTTCCATCCTTACTACTGATCTATGAAATGGTAGGAAGGAACAATTCCATTCTAACTCCTTGGAAGCAATGCATCTCAACCCTAACCACTCAGTTACTCCCAACTCTCCCTTTGACTCCTCCAACCCATGAGACTGGCCCCTGACCTGAGCAAACTTTCCTCCCAGCATGACTAATCCATATACCTTGTCTTATCAACCTACTACCCAAACCCTTTACTTCTTTCATCCTACCTTCAAACCCACCCTACTCCCTCACCCATTTAGCTTACCCACTCAACCTCATTATCCACACCTTACCTAACTCTTACCCACTTACTCTTCCCACTCTACCTCCTGGTTGTAGATGCTTTGTTGCTTTTCAAAGAAGTTTAAGGATATTTAAATCCTTTAGTTGCTGGAACAAGGCAGTCAGTCCCAGAAAAAAGGACACATGATATTTACACGGCTTTTCTGTTCAGCTTCCTGCAAGGGTTCTTGAACTGAGTCAGTTCTGAAGGAGCCTTCACCAGAAGATCACTCAGAAAAATTGCAGACATATAAGTGAGCATTTGATCAGGATCAGTAAAGTGGCTTCCAATTCTGCTGAGAATGCCCCAGCCAACATTTAAGCAGGTTGAGCATCAGATAATTATTGCCTGAGATTTGACACATCCTGAGCTAAATCTTAGATCAATCTGTATCAAGATGCGAAAGTAAAATTCCAGAAAGCAGTGTTTTCTAGATTTTTTTGGGAAATTGGAAGATATGTCAACAATGTAACTGTGTAGGGGAGGAAAGTTGAGAATTCTGGAAGAGGTCAGCAAAATCATAATGGCGTCAGCTCACGGGTGTACATCAATAACATCGGCTATCCTCATGATCTCCCTAGAAGCGATCACCAATTTAACACTTAAACAATGTATTATATGTAACACTGTTTTAGTCCAAGTAAAAAAGCAAAAGGGCATGTCATTCTCTGTCATTTAAAGCTAAAAATTGTTCTTTTTTTACTAAGATAGACTGTTCTATGATTAAAAGGCAGAAGATAAATGCTCAAATCATTGTGTACCATTATAATGATAATTGTTCACTTGTCATGATTAATCTTGAAGACAAAAAAAGGATTGAAAAAGCATTATTTTCACAATCAATGCTGCCATTCCGCAACACAAAGGCCTTTTAGCAGAAACAAGTGATATTGATCTATAATTTATGCAGTGTCTGTCTCAGTTTGTTTCAAGTAGTTTCTCCATCAAAATTTAACACAATTCAGGATTTAAGAGATTAAAAAAGAACTTTTGACTTCAAACTATCTGTGTTTGTGTTTAAAAGTTACAGGGATAATTCACAAAATCTTTGAAAGCATTGTTCAATATAAATTGATAAAAACAACACATAGTAGCTTAACCAATTGCAGGTTTCAAATATTAATGTTTTGATTAGCATTCAACGTGTTTGAGGTGACTCTGCCTCTGCTTCAAATCCATGCCAAAGACTTGAACATAAAGTGCAGGCTGACACCTCAGCGCAGTACTCAGAAGGCATTGTTTAATTGAAGATGTTCAACATTAAAGATCCAATGTCACTGTTTTGAAGAAGAACAGAAGTATTCTGGCCAATATTCATCCATCAACCGTTTCACTAAAACAGATTTTATTTGATTCATTGTTGACATCTGTTCCTAAGTGCAGTGAAAAGTTTTGTTTTGCGAGCAGTACAGATAGATTATAACAAACAAGGACATTCACATCACGGGGTGTTTAGACAGAGCTGAGGCATACAAAGTTACAACTGAACAGGAAGTGCACAAAAACAAGGTCAACATTAGTTTGAAATTAGAGAGGTCCATTCAGCGGTCTAATAACAGTGGGGAAGAAGCTACTCTTGAACCTGTTGGCGTGTGTGTTCAAGCTTCTATATGTTCTGCTTGACAGAAGAGGTTGGAAGAGGGTATTACCAGGGTGGGATGGGGCTTTGAAGTTGGCGGCCTTTCTAAGGCAATGTAAAGTGTAGATGGAGTCTATGGATGGGAGGTTGGCTTCTGTGATGTTCTAGGCTGTGCATACAACTTTCTGTAATTTCTTACGGTCCCGGGCAGAGCAGTTGCCATACCAAGCCATTACGCACCCCCATAATATGCCTTCTATGTAAAAGTTGGTGAGGGTCCTTATGGACATTCCGAATTTCCTAAACCTTTTGAGAAAGAAGAGGCATGGTGCCTTCATGACCGTCACATCTACATGACAGGTCCAGCGCAGATTGTTGGCTATCGTCACTCCTAGGAACTTGACAATCTCGACCCTCTCTGCCTCAGCTCCGTTGATGGAGATAGGGGCCTGACCTCCTCCTTTCTTCCTGGTCAATGATCAGTGTTTTTGTTTTGCTGACATTGAGAGACAGATTGTTATCATTGCACCCTGTCATCACGCACTCTATCTCCTTCCTCTACTCTGACTCATCATTGTTCGATATCTGGCCTACAAGGTAGTGTCATCAGCAAACATGTAGGTGGCATTTGTACAACATTTGGCTCCACAGTCGTGGGTGTACAGGGAGTACAGTAGGGGGCTGTGTATGCATCCTTGCAGGGTGCCAGTGTTGAGGGTTATCATGGAGGAGGTGCTGTTGTCTATCTTCACTGATTGTGGTCTATGGGTCTGGAAGCTGGGGATCCAGTTGCAGAGGGCAGAGCCGAGATCTAGGTCTTGGAGTTTTGTGATTAGTCTGGTAGGGATTATGGTGTAGAAGGTAGAGCTGTAGTCGATAACTAGGAGACTGATGTAGGTATCCATATTATCAAATGTTCCAGGGATGAGTGTAGCGTTAGGGAAATGGTGTCCACTGTGGATCTGTTTCGCTGGTAGGCAAATTGTAGGGAATTGACGCAAGCTGGGAGACGAGAGTTGATGTGGGCCATGACCAGCCTCTTGAAGTACTTCCTGATTATGGAAGTCAGAGCAACTGGGCAGCAGTTGTTGATTATCCGCTGATATCACACTGCTGTGGGACCTTGCTGTTTGCAAATTGATTGCAGCATTTTCTACATGACAATTGTGACTTCACTTCAAAAGTACTTAAATAGCTGTCGAATGTTATTAGAACATCCTGAAGCCATGAAATAATACATTATTGTCATGGCACTTAATCCACTATTTCAAATTGCTACTCTGATGAAAGGGTTGAGACTAGGAGCAGATGAGTAAAGAAATGTGAGTGTTCATGTGCACAGATCACTGAAAACCAATGCATAGGTAGAAAAAAATCTAACAGATGTTAAACACCCGGGGGCATAGATTTGAGGTGAGGGGAAAGTTTAAAGGAAATATGTTTTTAAGTTACAGACAGTGGCAG
Organism: Rhincodon typus; assembly: GCF_021869965.1. Lineage (NCBI taxonomy): Eukaryota > Metazoa > Chordata > Chondrichthyes > Orectolobiformes > Rhincodontidae > Rhincodon > Rhincodon typus. Next base: position 46,246,395 of record NC_063343.1, on the reverse strand, counting down.
GTGACTGGAATGCCCTGCCAGGGGAGACGGCAGAAACAGAAATAGCGACACTTAAGAGGTATTTCCATAGACACACAAATAAGAATGGAATAGAGACAGACTGACTATATTCAAGCAGATTGGATTAGTTTAAAATAGCATCACAGTCAGAACAAACATGGTGGCCTGAAGGGCCTACTCCTGTGCTGTACTGTTCTATGTTCTCTGTTGACCTTTATCTAAAGGGGACTGGAATACAGCAATAAGGCAGTAATGTTTCAAAGATAACAAGAGCTGGATGAACACAGCAGGCCAAGCAGCATCAGAGGAGCAGGAAAGCTGATGTTTCGGGCCTAGACCCTTCTTCAGAAAATTCTACACCTTGTTATCTCAGATTCTCCAGCATCTGCAGTTCCTACTATCTCTGAAACAAGTGATGTTTCAAAGCTTTTTTTCAGAACACAACTGAAATGCACATTTCCATTATAATACTGAACATCAGTAGAGATATACGGGTCTTAGAAGGGGTATCACAGATTCACCAGAATGTTACTAGGTCTTAAAGGAATAAATGATAAGGACAGGTTTCATAAATTTGGTTTACAATCCCTTGAGTTTAAGAGGGTCAAGGAGGAATCTAAATGAGATCATTAAAATGATAAAGTGATTTGTAAGAGTAGATAAGTCATTCCCTCTGGTGGAGAATTAAAAATAATGGCAAGCAATCTTGAAGATACAGGTCGGCCATTTACAAGTAAAATCAAAAGTTACTTTTTTTTAAAACACAAAACATTGTGGAAACTTGGATTTTCTCTGTTAGAATGGTGTGGATAGTGGGTCAATTGAAATTCTTAAGGTGGAGTTTGATGAACTTTTGTTAAGTGAAGGTATTAATGAATATGGAGCAAAGAGAATTAAAGTACAGATCAACCATAATCTGACTGAATAGGAGGGCAGGCTCCAGGGATTGAATGGCCTACTCCTGTTCTTATGTTTCAGTTGCCCTGACAGTTTTAATTATTAATCTGGAGATTATAAAAAGTGGGTCACTACACAGAAGGCACTTTATTATAATTACACTTAATGGTTTTACGTGTACATGATATGATTAAACAGACTGTTCACAACTTTTAAATACATGAAATGAGTAAATGTCATCAATGAGTTTAAGAAGAACATGATGGTGAATAACAGCTTTAAAGGAGTTTTATCAAGTACAGTTCACTGGAACACTCAGACCATCAATATGTCTAATTAAGATTATTTGAAATGGAAAAACTTGTCAGCTTGCCGCCTTTCTCTACGTTTCCTTGGGCACATGTAACCTTTTAACAGATTTAATTAATGAATTCATAATCCAATTTAATTAGATTTAACATTCTTTTTAATTTGAAATTATAATTTTATTATGACAGAAAAGAACCGTGAAATCCGCAGGCACAGGTTTGGAAAAGTGAGAATCCTGTCTGCCTCGTTACAAGATTCTGGGAAGAGGTATTTGACTGATCAGGCAGGTGCATGTGACTGCAAGGACAGTTCAGCATAGTGGTCTACTTTTGTTCTACCTGGGCTGTCCCCAGGTACTTCCAGTCTGAAGAAAGCTAGGGAATTCTTCAAAATCCACAGCAGACCCATTGTCCTTGTGGAATAAGATTATCAATTCCTCAAAACAGCATTCGAATCTATACTAGGTTTCCTCTTGAAAATGTTTGAAAAAAGTCTGGCTCTGTCCATAAGATGTAGGAGCAGAAGTAGACCATTGAGCTCATTGAGTTTACGCCACCTTTCAATGAGATCATGGATGATCTGATAACCCTCAACTCCACTTCCTATCTTTTCCCTGTAATACCCCACCTCCTTAACTCCTTTACTGATTTAAAATCTAAATCAGCCTTGAATATACTTAATGACCAAAACTTATCAGACTGCACTCTGTTTTAAAGAGTGCACGGATTTACTTCCTTGTGAGAAAAGACATTCCTCCTCATCTCTGCCTTAATTGTGCGATCTTTTACTCTGAGATCATGCCCTCTGGCCCTACATTCTCCCACAAGAAGAAACAATTTCTCTGTACATACCCTGTCAAGTTCCCTAAGAATCTTGTATATTTCAACAAGGTCACCTTTCATTCTTCTAAATTCCAATAAGTACAGGCCCAAGCTACTTAACCTCTCCTCATAAGACAACCCCTCCTTACCCAGTATCAGCTTAGTGAACCTTGTTTGGACGGTCTCCTATGTCAGCATGTCCTAGAGTTCATTGAGGTCTACAGCAGAGTAAAAGGTCCTTTGGCCCATTGAGTCTGTGCTGGTTATGAACAATAACTAAACTGTTCTAATCCTATTTTTCAGCACTTGGCCCATAGCCTCATATGCCTCAGCATTGAACGTGCATATAAGTACTTCGTAAATGTTATAAGAGTTTCTACCTCTATTACCCTTTACAGACAATGAGTTCCACATTCACATTGCACTCTAAATCAAAAGAAAAATTCCAATTTACCTGGGGGTCAGGAAGGAATCCAGAGATTATTATCTTGGAGGTTCTACGTTTTAAATTTTGCTTCTAACTTTTCGAAATCTTTCAGCAGAAGCTCCTTTCTTGTCCAACCTCTGTGGCTGCATTTCTTCATCACAATTGTTAGCTTGTCTAAGCTGGCATTGCTATACATTACAATTGCAATTTAGCAGAAATGAACTATCTGTCCACTCAGCCATATTTGAGTTTTAGTTGAACAGAGGTCCTAGGTATGAATTCACACAATTTCACTGTCAAAAATGTTAAGTAATATTTGTGTAATCCCAAAGCAATAACTTTACAGCAATAATGAAATGCTGATGTTGCATTTGTGAGGTATATGCATGGCTACTCTGACAATTTTGTCCCACCCATTGGATCATCACAAATTGCCTTTAGCAATGGACCCTCTGCATTTAAGGGGAAATGCTATATAAGCTTAATGAACCTATCAAGCAACTTGTCAGTGATCAGAAAGCACCTGATTCAATTCATGTTTTCCTGCCTGGCTTCCGCATCATGCATTGATGTAACGCAGCTGAGTAAGAAGCATGGTCACCCAGTAGTTTTCAAATCCACAAGAGGTTTGTTGAGCCTTAAAAAGTACGGTTACGTTCATGGTCTTTCAGAGTTGTTGAGAATTGAACAGCATGAAAAATAATTTATTTATTGTGAATTTTTATCCATTGTCACATTTGTAGTTAAATGAAGTTTGAAAAGGCTGTGAACTCAGACTTAGCATCTCCAAGAAATGCAAAAATTTGGGACTTCTACATGCCCAGTGGCAGAATGATGCCAGAAATCCTGGGGTGAGTTCATTAATAATTTGCTCAGTGGACAAAGCCATGAGCTTAATAAGCAGTAGGTGCACAGGAGGCCTAGAAGATATGCCAAGGTGTTGGTGGAAGTTCTTCTGCAACATTTAAAACTGGATTGCTCTGAAAGCATTATTAGCAATTAGAAGGCCAACATATAATTCCAACAAGAATGAAGAACAACATTCTCAGAATCTGATGTAAATCTTAACAGGAAATAGGCATAAGAGAATGTTAGTGAGGGTGGGTCACATGAAACTTGGAACACGCTGGCTCAGTGGTTAGCACTACCGCCTCACGGCGCCAGGAACCCGGGTTTGATTCCACCCTCGGGCAACTGTCTGTGTGGAGTTTGTACATTCTCCCTGTGTCTGTGTGGATTTCCTCTGGGTGCTCTAGTTTCCTTCCACAGTCCAAAAGATGCACAGGCTAGGTGGATTGGCCATAGTGTTCAGGGATGTGTAAATTAGGTGGGTTATAGGGGGACGGGTCTGGGTGGGATGTCTGAGGGTCAGTGTGGACTTGTTGGGCCAAAGGGCCTGTTTCCCCACTGTAGGGATTCTATGATCTTCTAAAACATGAAACAAAATGGCACCAATAATGGTTCGGTGAGTGACAATGCCTTAATCCCCAGGAACCATCTTCTTTACAGGACAAATTTTATACCCGCAAGGTCAAACAAAACATAAAAACTAAGAGCTCTCCCATCACTTCTGCTGTATCATTAAATAAGATCATAGCTGAAATTCTAACTCAACTCCATCTTTCCATATTATCTCCACATCCCTTAATTTCTGGAGTACTCTGCAATTTGTCTTGACAATATTATGGTAGAGATTTCCAAAGATTCACAATCCTTAGAAAGAAGAAAATTGTCCTCTTCTCAGTCTTAACTGGCTGACTTTCTTTCTGAGATTGTGATCATCACATTCTTATTTTCACAACTAGGGGGAACATTTTCTCACCATCTACCCTGTCTTGTTACTTAAGGATTTTATATGCTTCAATTTGATCACCGCTCATTCTTCTAAACTCCGGGGAATAGAGATCTAATTTACTTAATCCCCACCCTATAAGAAAATCACTCATTCCAGGAACAAGTCTATTCAACCTCTTGGGTTGGTTAGCTCAGTTGGTTGGACGGCTGGTTTTCAATGTAGATCAATGCTAACAATGTGGGTTCAACACCCACACTGGCAGAGGGTGAAGGACTCTCCTTCTCAGCCTGCCTACCCGATGAGGTATAGTGATCCTCAGGTTAATCCAGTCCTTTCTCTCTAAATGAGAGAGCAACCCTATGGTTTCATAGGACAAAGGTCACTTTACCTTTATCTGGTTGACCTCTATTTAATTCCCTCTAAGGCAAATATGTCTTCCCTTAGGTAGCCTACATTACAATGGGGACAGGGCTCCAAAAGTACTTTGAGATATCTAGTAGTTTTGGAAGACACTGCATCTATGCATGTCTTTGTTTCCTTTAAAGAAACCAAAATTACATACTGTATCTCTGGGTGTAACCTTGCCAATAACCTGAATATTTGGAGTAAGACTACTTTACCTTTACATTCTAATAAATGCATAATAAAAGCTAACAAACCAGTTTTATGGCTGAAAACTATTATTACATATCTGAGACATTTTAAATACTACAACGACATCTGCTTGAAAACGGTTTCATAAATTTATGCACCACCTTATGTGCCAAATTAAATGAGTAACACCACAATGCGGAAGAGTTTGATTTAATAGATATAGTGTTCTGTGATACACACGTTCCTGTTTAAGCCTCGCTATCTGGATGGTAATTCCATAAAGAGAAGTGATGGTAACCATCGATAAGCTGTCAAAATAAGCAGTCTGTTACAGGCAGCATCAAATGTCCTTTTGTCATGGAGACAATATTATGCGCAATTATTGCAAATTGTCAGGAGCGAGGAAGGAAGGTAAAAAAAACAGAAATTTGAAGGTAATAGTCTCTAGACTATTCTCAGTGCCACATGCTAGCAAGAGTTGACATTAGAATACAGGGAGGATCAACACCAAGCTTAAGAAATGGTGCAGGAGGAAGGGCTGCAGATTTATTGGGTATTGGGTCCACTCTGGAGCCCAAGGCAAAAGGGAGGGTTTGCACCTGAATTGGAGTGAGGCCAATGTGTGCATGGTAAGGTTCATTAATGAATTGGTAAGGATTTAAGCTAAATTGACATGGAGATAGGTACCAGCAGACAAAAGTAGAAAGGAAAGAAGGGCGTTCAAAAGGAGTAAAACTGTTGGATAGTATTAGAGACCATGTTAGACAATAACGCACTAAGAAGCACAATAAGAAATACTGTGACAGATTTAAAATGTAATATGTAAACATAAAGGCTGAGTGGGGTCCATAGTGCCAGGAGGATTCCCAATTCTGAGGACCTGACTTTTAAAAATGTTTGCCTGTCAGTGTTTTTCTCTGGGGTTGGGGATTGGGGCTTGCCGGTTAAATTTTGAAGTGTGTGAGCCCCTAAGTAGTGAAGGGGTAGAAGTCAGCCTGACACAATGTGGGCACATAGAAAAATAGTAGGTCTCACCTGCATTCTTTGCAAGCTTAAGGAATCTGCGTTCCATGTATACATAGATTGCACTTGATTATAGACACTTCTTGTTATATGAAGAATACCCAATGTATTTGGATGCACTTCAGTGCCAACTTATGATCTTTGGCCACCCAGTGCAAACAATCAGAGAATCTGCTCATGGATCTATTCATGGGCCTGGCTTAGTTACTATTAACAGATCCTGGCAGTTGATTGTCGATAGGGTCATTAAACTTGACTGCCTCCCTCTCTTCCTTGCTTGCTTCCATGCCTGATGTCCCTGGAGAAGGAGTACACAGAGTCTATAGGTATCCTTGAGACTTTCTGTGAACTAGTAGACACCACAAGTGCCAGAGTGCATTGACAGCTGTGGGAACGATATGAGTTAATTTCATTTAAAGGTTTGTTTTTGTTAGGGGCTGTCGAGTAATTAACTTGTGTTAATGGGTTTCAAAAGAGTATGGAGAGAATGTTGGCTAGGATACTGGGATGATAGTTAGGAAGTAGGGCTTCAGAAAGGCCCAATTGAAAGGTCAGATGTCCATGGAAATGTTTTGTTGGAGATGCCATGACTTATTTCGGTGAATAAGAATTATGGAAGAGTTGTCCAACTGTTAGCTGTCCTGGAATGATGACCCATCATGGGGGAATTGTTATTGCTTTTGCTGATTCAAGGTGTACAGGGTACTGTACTGAAGTACAGGGTAGTTTGGATTCTCAAGTCACAGCCATACCATGCCATTATCACCTGGTACACATATTATACAGTGATGTCGTCAGCTGCCAAGACTCATTGGATAAATAACAAACAATGGCATGCTAATTATCTCCTCTATTTGGCATCTTGACCCATTAACTGTGATGTGCCCACACAATTGACTTTTGGTCACGTCCTTCACATCAGAACACCTTCAGTGCAACACTGTCATGTGACTGAGGAGTACATCTGGAGTAAATTTGTCAGTATTCCTAAAACACAACATGCTACATTGGAGTGAGAGCCACAACATATATGTCATCAAGCATTTGTGCATAGCCATTCTCTCCACTACACTGCTAAGAGTATTCATTGATGAAATGAAGAAAATGGTCAGTGCATGTTAATTCTCAAAAGTGAACGAGTGTAATGCAGTCTGAATTGTTCATGACCCTTTCACTTTATATTTTCTCAATGGAATGTCACAGACAGTAACTGTAGGGGAAGGTCAAAATCAGAACTTTCGTGTGTTACTGGAAGAGATCCATTGGAGGAGATCGGGCCTATATTCTGCTGATCATCACAATCAACCTGTCACAACCAAAAAACCTGGATATAAATTGCAGCTTCAGTGACCACTGCAGGAGAGCACTAGCATTCGAGGATTCAGCGCTGGAACCAGTTGACAGATATACTGTATCCTGGCAAAGTGAGCTGCCTTCATTCATCCACACACAAGTTCAGTTGTGAGATCTGGCACATACCTTTGCCTCAGCATTGAGGCATGCAGGTGTAAGCAGCTCAGGTGGACGTTCACAGCACAGATGTGAAACAGCATTTTCATGCACAGACACAGTGCAGAGAATGGATCACTGCACACACTATATATGAGGCTGACATCATTCATGCTGTCATTGCAGCCTAATAAGAGGAAGAGGACCAGGCAGGCATGGATCAGTTTTGCCAATCGAACAAATAGCCATGGAGGTTGCAAACTTGCCAAAACAGCTGCGTGTCGGTGTATTGCCAGTGAGAAGTGATGAAGGTCATGGGAAATGCACCTTGACACATGGTGGTAAACATGGAGGTCATGCATTTAGTTCTCTGGGCAAAGATGGAGGTTGGTATGAGAGGGAATTTAAGGATGACATTGTGTCATGAAGGCAGTATGAGCAATAGTTAAAGCACTGGTGTTTACATGTGTATGTATTTGTGTGTGTGTGTCCATGTTTGAGTGTGCATGTGTGTGTGTGTGTGCACACAAGGATGATACCTCAATAACATCTTCTTGCCTCAATCTTTCCCCAGGCCAGATCATCCTTTGACCATTAGGAATAAGTGAGTTTGAGGTAGCAGCATTATGTCAAACTAGTGCACAATCTGCCAACTCTGATGGCAGCAATGGTGCAGCATGCATGTCGAGTTGTTGGCCCAGCATAGATGCTGAAAGAGGTATCAGAGATATGTGTAACTGAGCACAGGTCCCTTGAAGCTGGGAGTAAATTGACAATGATGCTCCAGTGTGAAAGAACAGGGAGATACTTTTGGGGCACTGCATTTGTCCAATCAGCAGTTGATATGTGGATATCTGACAGAGTTCCCCAAGACAATGCAAACTCTATGACTGAACGGAGGAGTCCATCTTCTCAGAGCTCCACATTGCTCCAGGACAATGCCGCAGCTGAACCACATGAGCTCTCCCTATGTGGAGCTGGAGGAACACAGCAGGTCAGGCAGCATCAGAGGAGCAGGAAAGTTGATGTTTTGGGTCGGGGCTCTGAAGAGGGGTCCCAACCCGAAATGTCAACTTTCTTGCTCCTCTGATGCTGCCTGACTGATGTGTTCCTCCAGCTCCATACTGTGTTATCACTGACTCGAGCATCGGCAGTTCTTCCTACCTCTGAGCTCTCCCTATGTGTTGGCCAACCTTGTTGAGAAATGCATTTAGCACTGCTCAAAGTGCATGCAAGAGAAATGTCTCAGTCAGGAAAGGGGCAAGATTCAATCAGAAGCCTGGGTCAGTCAGCCTAAGGTATCAGCACTGACATACAATCAGCGTGTACAGGATTCAAAGTAATATGCTGTGTCAGTCTCAGCAGTGTGGCTTTAATTATGGACTAAGAAGTGTCAGCCTGCCATCTCATTTACAGGCATTTATGCTCCTGTGAGGATTCCCAGTTGTGAAGCATATAAAATATTACACACACACATGGTAATAAGGTCAGAAATTATTCAACAGGTCTGGTAGCATCTGGGGGGAGAAAGCAGAGCTAGTATTTTGATTCCAGTAACCTTTCTTCAGAACCGATTTGAAACATTAATTGTGCTTTCCAACAATTTGTCTTTTTGTTTCAGATCTTCAGAATCTGCAGTTCTTCTCTTTATTGTATTGTGGTGATGAGGTCCATGGTTACCATAATGAGGATGCAGCCATATGAATGTGACTGTCAAACACATTAATGGTAATTCCCTCCCCTGGGGAGAATGGACATTCCCTTGAGTAATTATGATATCAAGGTACAAGGTTATTCTTGGTAGAAATAGCTCCACAGGGACTGGCGATTGGGAGTTGTGAAATCAGACCTTTTACAGAATCTATCTTGCACATCTATTTTGGATCCCACCATGCTAGATATTGAAATTTGAATTCAATAAAAATCTGAAATAAAAAGCTGGCTTAATGGCAATGTGTGGTCACTGTCGATTGTTGTAAACATCTCTCTCATTTATTTTATTTTGCAGCCTCCACACACTATGAATGATTAGTTTAAAAAAAAAAGACTCATCTACCAATGTCCCCCTCCGCACTGAGTCCACCCTTTCCTACGTTTTAAATTTTTTTTATATTTCCTGTGACATGGGTATTGTTGATTAGGCCAATACAAGTTGTTCTCTCCTGAATTGGCCTTGAAGTGTGCGACTCGCTGGGTTGCTTCAGAGGCCAATTCAAAAACCAATCACATTGCTGTGGATGTGTAGTCACATGTAGGCCAGGCAAAGATAGCAGATATCCTTCAGTTTTATGATAATCGATGATAGTTTCAAGGTCGATGTTACTGTAAACTAGTTTTCAATTCCAGATTCCATTTAACAAATTTGAATTCTACCTGCTAATGGTGGCTGGATGTGCCTGTAAAGGAGACTAGGCAGCCTCTTCATCCTTATTCATTTCACAGTCATCACAATGGACAGGCACCTCCTTTGCCTCATCGTCCACCACAGAGGTTGGGGCTCTGCACACAGCCTCATTATCATCTAACGTTGGTTCTTAGGTGCAATACTGAGGATGCTTTACTGTCAGAGATGCCATCTTTCAGATGTGATACTCAATCAGCATCATCCCTTTATCTTGTGTTACTGCAGGAGGCTGTTGTGCACTTTTTCAGGGAGCAGGAAGATCTCCCACCCAAATCTCTCTCCAAAACTCAGCATGATGTTCAGCAGGTCTATTTTGATCTGTGGGAGAAGTTGCTGTGTGCAAGTCAGCTCCTATTTTAACCTGTAAAATTCAGTTTGTACATTGTATATTGCATGCTTTATTATACATTCATGTGTTAATTTTTTTATGTGCACCACATGCATTTTAAAATGCACATGATATTGTGGGACATGTGGGTATTTATATCAATATGGTGTAGTTGAGAAAACAAATCCTGAAATAAAACAAAGAACTGCAAATGCTGAAGATCAGAAGCAAAAACAGACGTGCTGGAGAAACTCAGCAATGACACTTGGAGGTCACTGGATTCGAAACGTTACCTCTGTTTTTCTCCCTACAGTTGTTGCCAGATCTGCTGTGTTTCTCTCGGACTTTCTGTTTTGGTTAAAACAGTACAGCGTAAATGAAATAAATGCTCAAAATACAAATTGCCCTGAAAAGTTCAGTCTTGGGTGACTGGAGACAAGTCGCCTCCTTAAATAGAATGGAAGGTTAAGGTTGAATGCTGCTCCTGCAACCACAGGCTGATTCCTTCATCTAGTAATAGACCTATCAGTAGTAAACACTAATAAGAAAATTTGTCACAAGAAGGTCATTCCTAACAAATCAGGTGTTCACCTCCTCAAAAAAAACGTGTTTTGATGAGGATAATGCAGTTGATGTAGCTTACATGGATTTCAGCAAGGCCTTTGATAAGGCCCCACATGGGACACTGAAAGAAGGCAAGAGCTGGTGGTATCCAGGGTAACTTGGCAAATTGGATCTAAAATTGGCTCAGCAACATCAGAGGGCTGTTTCTGTGACTGCAGTGGCATACCACAGGGTTCCTTATTGTTTGTGATACATATAAACAACGTAGATGAAAATGTGGGTGGAATGTTAAGTAAGTTTGTGGATGACACCAAGTGGTTGACAGTGAAAAAGGTGTTAGGTTACAGGAGGATTGAAACGGTTTGTCAGATGGGCAGATCAGTCGCAGATAGAGTTTACCCTGATAAATATGAGGTGATGCACTTTGGAAGAAGGAACAAAGATGCTAAGAAGCTGAGAAGGATGTTCGGGTGTTTGTCCACAGATGTTTGAATGTGGCAGGTCAAGTTAATGCGGTTGTTAAGAAAGTATACGGGACATTTGTCTTTATCAGTCATGGCATAGATTATAAGAGCAGGGAGGTCATGTTGGAGCTGTACTGAACTTCGGTTAGGCCACAGCTGGAATACGATGTGCTGTTCTAGTCACCACACTATAGGAAGAATGTGATTGCACTGGAGGGGTTGCAAAGTAGATTTACCAGGATGCCGCCTGGGATGGAGCATTTCAGCTATGAAGGGAACCTGGACAAGCTCACGTTGTTTTTATTTTAGAGCAGAGAATGTTGACGAAGGACCTAATGGAGGTGTATAAGATTATAAGAGGCATGGACAGGATGAACAGAAACCATTAGTTAAAGGTTCGATGACAAGGGCCTTAGGTTTAAAGTGAAAGGCAAGTGATTTAGAGGGAATTTCAGGAAAAATGTTTTCACCCTGAAGATGGTGAGGGTCTGGAATGCACTGCCTTGGAGGACAGTTGAGGCAGGAAACCTCAACATATAGAAAGTACTTGGACGAGCACTTGAAATGTGATAACATTCAAGGCTATGAGCAGCCTCGTACGGGAAAATGGGACTACTGTAGGTAGTCGTGTATTTTTGGTGGTATAGACTTGAGGGACTGAAGGGCCTCTTTTGTACTGTATAATTGTTTGATTCTAACCTTTGATTGGAGTAGCAGTAAACAATGGCAATGCTGCTAGTTAGAACTGCTGGGGGATGAGGAAGTCAGGAAGGGGAAGGAGGTAAGAGAGCTAAGGAGGAGGAATGAGTAAGTGAGGACTGATGATGATGACAACAATAATACTAATCAGGGAACTGAGGAAATGCTGGGGAAAGACAATAGGGGCAGAAACAAGCTGGGTGAGGGTGAGGTGGCTGTGTGAGAGGTAAAAGTTTCATAAGAGTTGAGAAAGGGAGACACCATGGGGATAGGACAGACAGCAAGACCGGCTGCAACAGGGAGACAGAGGGAGAGCAAGGCAGGAAGGGAAGTGAAGAGAGAAAGAGGCTGCAAAGAAGAGAACCGTTTTAAGTCTTTCAAACAAAGGAACATACAGCTAACTAGGAGGTAGGAAAACTTGAAAACACTGAGGTAAAGAATTGTACTCTAAATGGACAAGTGTGTGCACATGTGAGAGACAGGCATGTTTTTTTGTGGAACACTTCTGCAGTTTTCTGATGTGGAGTGTGTTAAGGACCAGACCAGACTCCCTCAAAATATATTAAGAAGCTAGTGTTCCAGATGCAATTTGATTGATCAAACTACTTGACGTTAAGCAAAACAAAACTTATTCAAACACTATGGTTAAAATACAACAAGGAAAGAAGGAATGGAATAACAACGCTATTGAAAAGCTTAACAGAATAATAGATACAGTAACTGTTACTAATTAACTGTTTCAATATAGTAACACCTCATAAATATTTCCTTGGCAAAAGGCAAATTCAGAAAACAGATTCTCTCACATGCAAGCCTATCTGCAAGAATGAGATACATCCGCAGCTCCCAAAATGGACAGAGGGAGGGAGAGAGAGAGAGAGGTCTTTTCCTTTCACAATCTCACACCTGCTAACTAACAAAAGCAAAACCTGCAAAATCCTAGGTCTGTTTGCGTCTCCACTCGCTCATTCTTCTTTTGTTCCAATGTTAAAAAAATTTTAAATTATTTTTAAAAATTCTTTTCCAAAATAACTGCACACAGGCTAGTATTCCATTACTAAGTCATCCTTTATTTACAGGTACACAGTATACAGGCTGTGGTCAGCCAGCTCAGAGTTAGTCTCTGAAGTGAGGAGCCTCTGACTCCCCTGTTTATATCGGTCAGCCAGAGATCTCGGATTGTCCCAGGTTAACAACCCCAATGAAGGATCTCAGTCAATAAGACCCTCTTGGTTCCAATCATTACAGTTTCACAAGTTGTTTATCTTCTCATAGACTGCTCGGCAGCTGTACCCCCATCTGTCTCAAAAAAAAAACTAGGACAAAACACACCTCTTAAAGCTACAGTATCATCACAAGTGTGGTACACTAAATTGATCTCCTGAGTAGATTAGGCTAATTAAAATTCAGATACCATAATCATCCAAATAAAGGAACAGCAAAAACTGTTTTGCTGCAGGAGCACTGGGCTTTCCAAACAGGAGTGTGATATACCTAAATGATCACCATGAGTTCCTATGTTGATCACACCATGGAAATTTAGCTCAAATAATCCCCCACTTATAAAGCAACTTCTTTGCATCAATTTCACAGCACCTGTATTAGCCATTACTGTACTGCACTTGTAACAGTGCCAAGCACAGGAATGATTTAGGGGCGCATAAAAAAAACAAATGAACAGTTTCAAATTATTGAAGTGCAGAAAGCTGGAAAAGGAGTGCATATTTGGTCCTCCCAATTGACCACTCTTCTCAATCAACATTTGTAAAAAGTTGAGCGTGCTCGAAGTCTTCTTCCAGCTGGCTCCAGAGAAAGATTATGAAGAAGGAGGAATATGTAACAACCTGGCACTGTACAGCACAGCTACTGCAACAGCCAGATCTTCCTGTTACAGATCTGGGTTATTTGGCAATTTTTAAACTGGCCTGTACTTCATTGTGGTCATCATGAGAGCAGTTTTTGTGGAACTTCACTGGATAGTGACCCCAGTAAATAATGACCCCACTATGCAATCTCAGGCACCTACCTGATCAATGGTTCTAATAACTCACATTCAATGTAAAACTCAATACAACTTCGGTCCAATGGACCAATAGGCCAACCAGTTATTTGCAAATGAATGTGATATCTCTAGCTCAAGGTTCGAGAGATACACACTGGGGTTGGTTGTCGTGGATGCTATTATAATGAATACTGCATCAGTTGTCAAATGTAAATCTGAGATGCCTTAGAGGCTATGAAGGCATTAACTGAGATGGTAATCCTCAAACAATTATATGGGCTTGCCAGCTGACTCCACTGTATGTGTTCTGAAGTTCTGAGGAAGGGTCACTGGACCTGAAACGTTAACTCTGATTTTTCCTTCACGGATGCTGCCAGACCTGCTGAGATTTTCTAGCAACTTTGTCTTTGTTCTTGATTTACAGCATCCGCAGTTCTTTCGGTTTCCACTGTACATGTTGTTGCCTATGATGAAGGTTGCTGCCCTCATCCTCTAAGTGTGCCCTGCTTGGTCTAATTTGGTGAGAGACAAATCACTTCCTGTTTTCACTAGAACAGTCTCTTGTAGTTAACAAGAAATAGTTTAATGCATATTAGCAATGAGTTATGTGTTAGATTGATGGGATGAGGACCAGTGTAAGGTCTCACTGCTTGAAAGTCCTGATCTGCCCAAATCCATATGACATCACTATAGTGGGTGGTGCTTGTGGCACTTTAGGGTTAACCCTTTCAGACCCAGATACAAGACATAAAATAATGGATGCTGCATGAAGAGAGTGAAATGTTTTATGGTATTAATGTTTCTTCATCCTATGTGTTATATATAGCTTTAAATAATTAATTTTTTGAAAACAAAAACAGTTAGACACAGGACCAATGCTTGGTGTGGACTGAAGGTGGGAAATGTGAATGAAATGCTGGAATTCAGGATTTACTAACTGTCCAGCTTCAAGATTGCTGTAAGACAGAGTAAGTTTTCATTTCCTCATTTTAACCTCCACCCTCCTGCTATCCAATGTGGAGCTTTGAACAATATTATTTTTTTTTACCCCTGATTCTCCTTGCCTAATGCCATTCAGCAACCATGGATGAGAGGGCAGCCAAAGATTCAGTCCCAGACCTCTGGCAACCAGGCTGAGAATTATCATCCTGGTTTCCAATTGGCAAATCCATGTCACCATTGTCGTGATTCAATAGGTTAATCAAAATCAGCAACACGTATTCTACTACTCCCTAGGATTGTAGTCACTACAGCACTGCACAAAATACGAAGTTTCATTCTATATAATATTTGAATTCTAAAAGAGGATGTAGAACAGGCGTATGCTCACAACATTCTCAGTCAGAAAGACAATCCAATCTGCAGCACTGACATGTCAAATAAATAAAAGAAAAGGAGACTCCTGATGTCTAGTGCTTTCACAATTCGCCTTGTACCATGGATATGGAGGACTCACATACCTTGACCTATCTAAAGTAATTCTTTAAAAGAATAACCAGAGACATAGTGTAAAACATTGTCTCTGCTGAACCACACTGTAGCATTCAAACACAAAACCTGAAAAGGTTGTTGATGACAAAAATATTGTGACTGAACGCAACCTGGTACTATGATCTTTGAGACCCAGCCAGACCGTTTTGCAGATGGCCTCAAATTAATTCATACGTGATATATCTATTCCTTTAATATTTCAGTGGTGCCTTCAGTGATTACATAGGTGAATTAATGCATCTCACATCAATACACAGTCTATGTCCTGAAATACTACAATACTAATACCTTCCTGAAATGTTCTGCCCTGGGTCACTGAGTGTTTGCATGATGGGTTGGCTGTCTTAAAGTGAAGGAAATGTGACAGGTATCAGTTAACTTTGCACTCAATTGCATTATTCAATGCTACTGGTCACAAACAGACATACAGACACCTTTGGAACAATACAATCCTTTCCTGTGATAGCTTTAGCTACATTTCCCATCAAAAAAAATTAAGGTGTAAGTGAAACATTGTAAAGTTTGCTGAATTATCATAAGCATAAATATATTTATTTGAGAGGTTGAGAGAGGTTGATAGTGCTTTCACTCTTTTGATTGGAGATATGGACTCTACTGGCTAGACCAGCAATTATTGCCCATGGGGCAATGAGGAGCCAATCACATTTCTTTTGATCTGGAGTCACACATAGGCCAGACCCAGGTAAGGATGTTAGGTTTCCTTCCCTAAAGGACATTATTGAACCAGACGGGTTAATTGACAGTGATTACATGGCGACCATTGGCTAGCTTTTAATTCCAGATTATTTTTTAAAATCAAATTTCACCATCCGTCATGGTGGTTTTTATTAAACTCATGCTCTCAGAATATTAGTCTGAGATTCTGGACTACTACCCAGTTACCATTATCACAGCACCAATACCTCCCCATGTCCTGTCACCTGCTCTTGACCCTTCTACTTGCTTTCTCTCTCTTAAACCTCCACTGTGAGCAACTTTCCTGGGATGAGTGGCAAGAGGCAAGAAGCAATCTAGAGAGTTTGAGCAGCTTTGAGTTCAGGGTTGCAAACAGCTGGAGAGATGGCCAGCAGGAGGGAGGGAGGGATTAAACAAGGAACAGGGAGATGGAGAGTCAGGGAGCATGATTGGGCAAGCAGGAAAGGCTACTCCAAAATAATGGTAGTCAAGTTATGTGACCGTACATCCTATCCACCATGAAAGAATATTAATGCAAATTCCCAATGCTAAATATGGATCGAGACCCATTAACAATATGGTGTTAAATCAGAAGATTTAAATTGGGCAACTTAAAATGAGGATTTACCATAATCTAGTGAAAATTGCTATGTTTGTTTTGCTGCCCTACAGACATAGCACTGAATTAGACTTGGAATACATTATAAAGGAGATTTTTTTTACAGTGACAATTCTCATTTATTACACCATGATCTCGCATATGCAGCACACAAACACATTAACCAGGAAAATGATAGTCCTGACAATAAGTAAAGGAAAAGTCTGTGATCAGATTACTCATATTAAATATGATTTGTCACAGTTGAATTCTCTTGCAACATAGCGTTTTGGTTTATAAAGGAAGCAGAAATTACATGCTTTATGTCCTGATTATACTTATTATACATTTCAATGCTGAATTTCTGGAGGCATCAATAGCTGTCTGATTCAAATGTCCCACTTCTAACCTGACCACAAGATTGCCTGGTGTTGGAGTGAAGGTTTTTCATTTGCAATGAAGTAGCGTACACACCAGTGCACAATCAATATTTTGGTGCCAAGATAAGCATTAGAGCCAAATCTATCTACTTTACCAGCAGAAACTTCATCCCCTTCATATTCTCGTGTGAGAGTGCTACAATGCACTTCCACCTCCATATTCCCTAATGATTTTAAGATTCTTCAGCAAGATTATCCACTGAGTGACAATCATTCAAGACTAGCTTCAATCTTAGCTTCATGTTGTGTTTGATGGCTCTGCCTCTTCTTTTATTACTTGCAATGAAATTCAATCATTGGCAGCTATAGTTCAGTTAGTTCTGCCTCTAAATTATAAGGTTCTGGATTCAAGTCCCACCTTACAGCTTGAGCACAAAATCAAAGCTGACATTTCAGAACTGTATTGAGGAAGTATCCTTTGGATGAAACATTAATTAAAGCATGATCTGCTTGTTGGGATGAATGTAGACAATCACATGCCACACAGTGGATATTTTCCAGGAAAAGGAAGGAAGTTATCCCCAGTCAATACTTATCCCTCAGCAATACAGAAATAAATTATCTGGTCTCTATCATAAAGATCTTGTGGGAGCTTGCTGCTGTGTTTTCTACATTGTCACAATACTTCAAAAGTACTTCATTGGCTATAAAGCCCTTTCAGCCATCCAGTGGTTTTGAATGGTGCTAGTCTCTCTCAGTCTG
This sequence comes from Rhincodon typus, assembly GCF_021869965.1. NCBI lineage: Eukaryota > Metazoa > Chordata > Chondrichthyes > Orectolobiformes > Rhincodontidae > Rhincodon > Rhincodon typus. The sequence goes on along the minus strand of NC_063343.1, from coordinate 46,228,692 downwards.
CTTGTTTCTTGTCACTGGCTCAACTCACCTGTACACTCATTCAATACTCCTTGTTATGTTAGTTTTCATGGGCAGTATGTCTTTAAGACACACACACAATGTCATCAGTATAACGCAGCATTAGACCTGAGTGTCTCAAATCTATCTAACTTCAGATGACTTGAAGCATTCACACCACTGAAAATATGCTGTACTGTTGTGACTTAATGTTATCCCAGATATCTTAGTGCCCAGGGAATGTAATGCTTCTATATATTAGTTAGTTGTAGTGTATATCTGTATTCTTCAATACCATAATCTCCATATCTAGATTCTCATGTTATGGGAAATAACAAATGCAATGCCTCAGCAGATAAAATACCTTGCTGGACAAAAACTCCAACCATTTCTTTTTTCTATCCATCTGGTCCCATTTTCTTTTGCTGACTCTAACATTTTGCCTTTGCATCTGCTGCAAATCTATCTGACCTATTTAAAATTGATTTGTATTACAAAAGGTAAAATCTATCCCAAATTTAAAACCAAATTTAAGCTTGATGTAGTCTGTATATCTGACCTATTGTAAGGTAAATCTTAGTCAAGCTGTCAACATTTTTGAGCAGGGAAAGAGGTGTTAATCAATTTCATTGTAATGACTTCAAATGAGATATTTCATTTTGAATTTCATTATAAGGTGGTGTATCTGAAAAAGACACAGGAAAATATGGCTTTCAACATGCATTTAAACAAATTTGCATTTGTTGCTCACATTTGAGTGCTGACCTCAAATATTTACACAGGTCCAGCATACATATTACACCCAGGAAGATAAACAGCTGGAAATGAATAATATAAATGCTATTATATAATTATTCTCAAAATTCATCTGCGGGAAGAAAATTTGCAGAAAATCAAATCAGCCTGTGTAACCATGAGATTAAATGGACTGAGAGTTAATAACAGGGATTATTCATGGCCTTTGGAAGAATGAACACAGTGGCATCAATACATTCCTCTGAATTTGTTCTTAGGTTAACAATTTTTGATGCTTACATATCATTTTCATAATCCTGGTGTCCAGGAATGAGCAAGATTTGAACTATGATTATAGCTATGCCTTATCCTGCTCAATGTACATGTACCAATTCATTTATTAAAGAGTTGTAACATAATATTCAATGTACCTTGATAATTGACAGCTTATAGGGAAGTGTTGCTGAACACTGGAGACACACGTCAAATCTTTTGACCGAGTGAACTTTGTTTAATGATATACTGCTGACTGTGTAATTATTTTATGACTGAAATTAGTACCCTATGAATTTTCTCTTTTAAACACCATTTCTCACTGTTGCTAAGAGACTGTACTGCTCCAAAAAAATCTGACTTGTATAAACTGCTTTTATTGTTTCTCATCAATACTAATTGCAATAAGAAGCTCTGTGAAAAAAGAAAAGTAAATTCATCCCTTTTGCTGGTGTTCGGCCCATATCCCTCTAAAACTTTCTTATTCATGTACCTGTCCAAACATCTTTTAAATGTTGTAACTGTATTTGCATCTGTCACTTCCTCTGATAGTTTATTCCACAAACACATCACCCTCTGTGTAAAAAAGTTGCCCCTCAGGTCTCTTTTAAATCTTTCCCCTCTCACCTTAAAACTATGCCGGCTAGTTTTGAATTCCCCAGGGAAACGACCTTTGCTATTCACCTTATCTATGCCCCTGATGATTTTATTCCCCTTTATAAGGTCACCCCCTCAACCTCCAACGCTCTAGGGAAAAAAAGTGCCAACCTACCCAGCCTCTCCTTATAACTCAAACCCTCTAGTCCCAGTAACATCCTAGTAAATCTTTTCTGCACCCTTCCAATTGATACTTCACTAAATATGCATGGAAAACCTTATTCTAACAAACTCATAACTCTGAAGTGGGAGGAACTCGCAAAGATTTGTTGGCCATGATTTAAGTTATGAAAATAAATTGTTTCATACTGTGGGTGTTCACAATCAATATGAATCAGTTTGGTAGACATGCGATTTCAGCATTGCTGATGAGTGACTTGTAAAATTGCAATGAAACAATGCAGTTACATTGGGAGATTAGAAAATGTCCCACAGAAATGGTAGGTGAGATGGCAACAGTAAAAATAAAGTGGGAAGTGATGTGGTTTGTGTTTTTTTTGATATGTTAGTCCACATTACAGACCACTGAGGGTCAGGATCTTGTTGAGGCAGATGTCTTGAAGTTTGTTAACAAAACTAACTTCTGACACAGTTACACTATTACATAATTACTGATGTTACTATACATTACATGCACATAGCTGACTGGCTGAAAACACCACATTGACTTAATTACGCAGAGAAAAGGTCACTGAAGATGAGGCCTTCTAGCACACTCTGGGTAAGGAGGCAAACAACAAGGATGACTGAAAGACATCAGAAAAGCATTGTAGCCTGGAACTTCTTCAATGCAATCTTACATGGCCCTGTTACCTTTATACAAAATTGTTATATCCATTGTTGAGCTCCAGGACGAGATACAGAAAGGCTTCCTGGGCATGCTTATTTGTAAAGCAAATATTGCAAACAGTGGTGTGAAACTGGTGGGCAACTACGTAAGCAATTAAAGCAGCAGGAAACTTCAACAAAATTCTCTAAATATAATGTTCCATCTGTGTTATTCAGTAGAACATTAGGGAACAAGAAGATAAAGCCGAAAAATTGCTGGGCTCCTTTAATACACACACCCTGCCTCTGCCCTACACACACTGTCTTGCTACATGTCTTGCCAATATTTTTATTGTACTTGGACAGAGTGTAATTTTTATGTCCCAAGTACAGCAGAAAATGGTGGAAAGACAAAGGAGAGGAACATACATGGAGAATGCTGGATTTTCTATGGTGATGGTTATGGGATGGTTTTGTTTTACGCTGTTTTGTTTTACACTGTAAAATGGAGAAGTTTGGAGAGGGGAATATGACCTAAAAATATGCCCAGAGACACACATGTGACCAACTTGCTATGGAAACAAAGTCAAATCAAATTTAAGATGAACATAAAGTGCAAGCATTAGCACTTTGACCCAAAGGAGTAGCAGCTGCCCTTGCTGTATATAGACCCACAGGCTCTCTGCTCACCAGACGGAAACATTTTGGAAAGAAAACTCATTTAAGATGGTGTTATGATAGCAAAAGAAAGATTTGGTTTTGGGAAGCCACCGATGCAGACTGCTAGTTTAAAGTTTTGGCAAAGATCTGTAGCTCAGGTTGTGGGTGAGGTTATTGACTTGCTCACCGAGCTGGCCTGTTTTCATTCAGACGTTTCGTCACCATGCTAGGTGACATCATCAGTGGAGCCTCCAATGAAGCAATGTTATTCTACTTCTCTTGGAATTTATTTCTGTCTGGTCCGTTACTGGTGAGTTGTGTCAATTCCGCTTTTGATCTGTATGGGTTTGTATATGGGGTCCAATTCTATGCGTTTGTTGATTGCAATACAGGTGGCGAACCATGCCTCTAGGAATTCCCGTGCGTGTCAATATTTGACTTGGATTATTATGGTTAACTTGTCCCAGTTAAACTGATGGCCTTCATTATCTGAGTGTACCGATATTAAGGAGAATTTGTTGTGCTGTTTTGCTGCTAGCTGATGTTCATGTATTCTGATGACTAGTTTCCTTCCTGTCTGTCCGATGTAATGTTTGTGGCAGTTGTTGCATGGTATTCTGTAAACCACGTTGTTCTGCATGTTGTGGGAATGGGGTCTTTAATCCTTGTAAGTGTTTGTCGTAGTTTGGCTGTGGGCTTGTTGTCCACCATGATTCCTAGTGGTCTTAGGAATCTTGTTGTCAGTTCCAATGTTCTTGATGGAGGGCAGTGTGGCCAGTGTGTTAGGGCATACTGTGTCCTCCTGTTGTTGTCTGTTTAGTAGGTATCTGCGGATGAAGTTGTGGGGATATCCGCTTATAGTGAAGACTTTGTATAGGTTATACAAAACAGACAACAACAGGAGGACACAGTACGCCCTAACACACTGGCCACACTGCCCTCCATCAAAAACGTATTGGAACTGACAACAAGACTCCTAAGACCACTAGGAATCATGGTGGCCCACAAGCCCACAGCCACTCTACGACAAACACTTACGAGGATTAAAGAACCCATTCCTACAACATGCAGAACCAATGTGGTTTACAAAATACCATGCAACGACTGCCACAAACATTACATCGGACAGACAGGAAGGAAATTAGCTATCAGAATACATGAACATCAGCTAGCAGCAAAACGGCACGACAAATTCTCCTTAATATTGGTACACTCAGATAATGAAGGCCATTAGTTTAACTGGGACAAGGTAACCATAGTGTCCCAAGCCAAATATTGACATGCACGGGAATTCCTAGAGGCATGGTTCGCCACCTATAATGCAATCAACAAACACATAGAATTGGACCCCATATACAAACCCATACAGATCAAAATCGGAAATGACACTACTCACCATGATGGACCAGACGGTATAAATTCTAAGTGAAGTGCTAGTGATGACAGATACATAGTTTGAAGAAACAAAGTTTGTGGAAGTTAAACAGTTGCCTTGCTGTTAGAAGTCTATTTCATTAGACTCAGAAGACTGAGTGGGGTACTTTGTTTTAAAAGGACAGTGAAACATTTAGCTGAGTGTGGCAGTGGTTAGAGATCTCATTCAAATGGGAGATAAACCTGGGAACTTCAACAATAAGACTATAATGCACAGTTAGTGGAAACATAATGTATAAATGTGGTGCAGGGATCCTAATCATGTTCAGATGTTAATTGGAAATGCATTTTTGTAACTCAGTGTGTTGGTTGTCTTCTAAGAAGTAGTGTTTGGCCAATGTTAATTTCTCATTTGTTTATGACTGTGCATGTTCAGTGTGTTCCTATTAGGTAGCATTAGGATTTCTACTAGAATTAGGGAAAGTTATTTTACAGCATTTAGAAGTTCTGTCCCACCAACAGTTTAAAGATTTTGTGAGGCATTTAGGCTTAGAATTTCACATCAAAGTCAAAATAACCCAAAATTTGAAAAAGCATGGCTAATGATTTGCACATCGAAACTGAAGACACAAATGATGGAGTAACAGCAAAAATAGAATTATAAGAAAAAGAGGAGAAATCAGGATGAGAGAAGGGATAGAGGAAGAGAGAAGAGATAGAAGAAAAAGCAACTGGAGAAGAGAGAGTTTTGGGAAAAAACTGTGGGAAAAGGAGTTTGAAATAATGCTGCTACAGCTGAAGAGCTAGAACTCTACTCCCTTGAAGACATTATTAGCTCAGGCTTGTGGAGAGGCAGTTTGATTCACTCATTTCATTCTTAAGTTTGAAAAAAGCAGAGGTAGAAGTATTCATTCTCTTTTGAAAAGATGGTACATCGCTTAAAGTCCCCAGTCCAGCACTGGTCCTTACTACTGTAGAGTAAGCTTATGGGTAAAGTGCACAAGGTTTAATCCCTCTTACTTGAAGAAAGTGCCACTGATTACAGAGTCGTAGGAAAGCACTATCATAAGTGTATACCAACCAGTGCTGGAGGTGTACAGTCAAAAATTCCATTCCATGAGGAAATGCCTGACCAGATGATTAAATTAAATGAAGCATACATAAGGTCTAGGCGACTGAAAAGAAGCATACATAAGGTCTAGGCGACTGAAAACAGACAAAGCTTTGGAAGAATATCGGGAAAGTAGGACCAATCTGAAACGAGGAATTAAGAGGGCTAAAAGAGGTCATGAAATATCTTTAGCAAACAGGGTTAAGGAAAATCCCAAAGCCTTTTATTCCTACATAAGGAGCAAGAGGGTAACCAGAGAAAGGGTTGGTCCACTCAAGGACAAAGGAGGGAAGTTATGAGAGCAGTCAGAGAAAATGAGTGAGATTCTTAATGAGTACTTTGCATTGGTATTCACCGAGGAGAGGGACATGATGGATGTTGAGGTTAGGGATAGATGTTTGATTACTCTAGGTCAAGTTGGCATAAGGAGGGGGCAAGTGTTGGGTACTCTAAAAGGCAATAGAGTGGACAAGTCCCCAGGTCCGGATGGGATCTATCCCAGGTTACTGAGGGAAGCGAGAGAGGAAATAGCTGGGGCCTTAACAGATATCTTTGCAGCATCCTTGAGCACGGGTGAGGTCCCAGAGGACTGGAGAATTGCTAATGTTGTCCCCTTGGTTAAGAAGGGTAGCAAGTATAATCCAGGTAATTATAGACCGGTGAGCCTGACGTCAGTGGTGGGGAAGCTGCTGGAGAAGATACTGAGGGATAGGATCTATTTACATTTGGAAGAAAATGGGCTTATTAGTGATAGGCAGCATGGTTTTGTGCAGGGAAGGTCATGTCTTACCAACTTGATAGAATTCTTTGAGGAAGTGACAAAGTTGATAGATGAGGGAAGGGCTGTAGATGTCATATACATGGACTTCAGTAAGGTGTTTGATAAGGTTCCCCATGGTAGGCTGATGGAGAAAGTGAAGTCGCATGGGGTCCAGGGTATACTAGCTAGATGGCTAGAGAACTGGCTGGGCAACAGGAGACAGAGAGTTGTAGTGGAAGGGAGTTTCTCAAAATGGAGAACTGTGACCAGTGGTGTTCCACAGGGATCCGTGTTGGGACCACTGTTGTTTGTGATATACATAAATGATCTGGAGGAAGGTATAAATGGTCTGATTAGCAAGTTTGAAGATGACACTAAGATTGGTGGAGTAGCAGATAGTGAAGGGGGCTGTCGGAGAATGCAGCAGAATATAGATAGGTTGGAGAGTTGGGCAGAGAAATGGCAGATGGAGTTCAATCCAGGCAAATGCGAGGTGATGCATTTTGGAAGATCCAATTCAACAGTGAACTATATGGTAAATGGAAAAGCCCTGGGGAAAATTGATGCACAGAGAGATCTGGGTGTTCAGGTCCTTTGTACCCTGAAGGTGGCAATGCAGGTGGATAGAGTGGTCAAGAAGGCATACGGCATGCTTTCATTCATCGAATGAGGTATTGAGTACAAGAGTTGCCATGTCATGTTACAGTTGTATAGGACTTTGGTTCGACCACATTTGGAATACTGCGTACAGTTCTGGTCGCCACATTACCAAACGAATGTGGATGCTTTGGAGAGGGTGTAGAAAAGGTTCACCAGGATGTTGCCTGGTATGGAGGGCACTAGCTATGAAGAGAGGTTGAGTAGATTAGGATTATTTACATTAGAAAGATGGAGGTTGAGGGGGGACCTGATTGAGGTCGACAAAATCATGAGAGGTGTAGACAGGGTGGATAGCAAAAAGCTTTTTCCCAGAGTGGGGGACTCAATTACTAGGGGTCACGATTTCAAGGTGAGAGAGGAAAAGTTTAAGGGAGATATGTGTGGAAAGTTCTTTATGCAGAGGGTGTGGGTGCCTGGAACACGTTGCCAGCGGAGGTGGGTGAGGCAGGCACGATAGCGTCATTTAAAATGTATCTAGACAGATACATGAATGGGCAGGGTGCAGAGGGATACAGATCCTTGGAAAATAGGCAACAGGTTTAGATAGAGGACCTGGATCGCGCAGAGGGCCGAAGGGCCTGTTCCTGTTCTGTAATTTGCTTTGTTCTTTGTTCTTTGATGGGCAATATGTATGACATCTATGACATTAATCACGAAGAGATTTTTAGAACGTAAAGGCAGCAAAGCAAAGGCTCATATCAACATGATAAAGCAATACCACCTGCCGAGAAGAAGACAGGCAGGTAATGGCCTGTAGGAGTAGGAGCAGGGATGAATTGAAGGGAGGCATGGGGGGAGGCTCACATTAAAACCCCTACTACTTTGTTAAACAATAGTGAAATAACTTAGTCTCCTTATTCATTCACTGAGACGGAAATCAGTGAGCAGACTTAATGAGGCTGTTTGTTGCCTTTAAAAGGCATACAGAGAGACAAGCGAACTGCACCACTCTAGCTCTGCATGATGTGGGTCCCTAACAGCTTGCATAACTGTGCAAGCAACTGAAGAAAGAAAGCAAACTCAAGAAAGCTGTTTGTGGTTCTTTCTTTGAAAATCAGTTTCAAAATGATTCTTTTCATCTGTACATCACAAGGAATTCCTAGTTTGTTATGACCTGACTCTGCAGGGTCCTGAATTTGTTACAGTTTCAGATGGGGACTGTCAAAGCAACTACTTAAAAATCAAAAATTTCTAAACAACATTTAGGTAAAAACACTCTCTGGCTGATGTGGGTGGCACAGTTGCTCAGTGGCTAGCACTGCTGCCTCACAGCACCAGGGACTGGGTTCAATTCCAGCCTTGGGCAACTGTCTGCATGGAGTTTGCACTTTCTCCCCATATCTGCATGGGTTTCCTCTGGGTGCTCCAGTTTCCTCCTACAGTCCAAAGATGTGCAGTTTAGGTGGATTGGTCATGCTAAATTGCCCATAGTGTCTAGAGGGAATATGCATGGATAGGGTAGGGGGTCGTTCTGGGTAGGATGCTCTATGGAGGGTTAGTGTGGACTGATGGGCCAAATGGCCTGCTTCAATGACTGGTCATCACTCCTTACACCTCTGAAATTTATATTTAACTAGATTGAATACTCAAAGTTTCAACCAAATGGTTTTAATGAAGGTACTCTCACCTCAATTCTTAAGCATAAATTTGTTATTATTTGTCACAAATCAATGCTAAGTTTCCTGCCTTATCTAAAGAAGCCTTAAATTAAACTGGTGTGAATGGAAGTGTCACACTAAGAATATTCAATACCCTTGAGTGATGCATTGAATTCTGAAAATCAAGACAGGGTAAGCATGCAGGTCAGGAAATAATATAAAAAAGAAACATCAACATTAATCTGTGTGTGAAATATAACACGGGGTTTGTATAGGGCAAGTGTATGGTCCCAGATCATCAGGAGTTAAGGATGCTCTTAATTCCCAGGTTTTATTTCAATGAGAATGATGGATTATCTCAAAGCAGGCACCTAAATTGAGACAAATTTTTCCAGCTTTAGATTTTGTTGAAGTTAGATAGACTGGATTGAAATCACAAACAAAATTAGAAATTGCTGTAAAAATTCAGCAGAACCAACAAAACCTTTAATGATTATATTCTGGATTTTAATTATTTTCATGGGATTGTGACCGATAGGCCATTATGATAGGCGCAAAAATTATTTTTGCTATGAAATATTTTTCCATGTAATCCTCCCTGTCCTGTGATTTCAGTAAGAGTTAAAATTCATCAGCATTTAAAAAGGCTTTCAGGTTTATCTCACAAACAACATGCCAATGAAAAGAATTTTACTTGAAGACCTCTGTTAGGAAACAGACATACACATTCAACAGCACAGATCTTGCCAATTACCAGATTTCTCCTCAATACAAAATATGCCATATTCTCCCCAAAACTTGTTCTTATAGCTATAAAATTAAGATAACCTATCTTCATGTGTTTCAAGTACTATTTTGTGCAGCCTTCACACCTTCATTTAAATTTTGTTCTGAAGGAGATCTTGATCAATTGGGTCAATGGACTGAGTAGTGGCGGATGGAGCTTAATTTGGATATGCGAGGTATTGCATTTTGGTAAAACAAATAAGGTCAGAACTAACATAATTAATTGTAGGGCCCTGGGTAAGTTGTAGAACAGAGAGACCTAGGGGTTCAGGTATATAATTTCATGACATTTGTGACAAATATGAACAGGGTAATTAAGGTGTTTAGCACACTTGCCTTCATTGCTCAGACCTTTGAGTATAAGAGTTGGGAAGTCATGTTGAGGTTGGACAAGACATTGGTGAGGCCTCTTCTAGAGTACTAGAAGTACTAGAGTTCTAGAGTGTTCAGAAAAGATTCACCAGGATGTTGACAGGAATGAAAGGCTTGAGTTGTATAGAAAGGATGGATACGCTGGGACTTTCACCGGAGATGAGGAGGTTGAAGCCCTTATGGAGGTTTATAAAACAATGAGGGGCATGAATAAGGTGAATAGCAATGGTCGTTTTCCCAGGTTGGGGGAATTCAAAACTAGGGGACATAGTTTTAAGGTGAGAGAAGAAAGATTTAAAAAAGAACATGAGGGGCAACTTGTACACAGAGTGGTTTGTATGTGGAATGAACTGCCAGAGGAAGTGGTGGATGCAGGTACAGTTATAACATTCAAAAGACATTTGGATATGTACATGAATAGGAAAGATTTGGAGTGATATGGGCCAAATGCAGGCAAGTGGGACTGATTTGGTTTGGGAACATGGTCAGCGAAGGGTCTGTTTCCACACTGTATGAGTCTTTAACTCTATGACAGGACCTGAAACATTAACTTTGCTTTCTTTCCAAAGATGCTGCCCAACCTGCTGAGTCTTTCCAGCAATTTCTGATTTTGTTTGTCATTTCCAGCATTCATAGTTCTTTATTATTTTGAAACAGTAACTCTGGTTTCTGCATTTAACCTTTGCTCAGCAATGAATCAATCAGACAAGGAAATTCAGCATTGGTTTACCAATTTTTTGGATGACAAATTAATTTTGGGGCAGATTCTCTCCAGAATTGTGTCTGGTTCTAAAATTGGAAAATGGCAAAAATAGGTTTACTGACACCCACCTGAAATAGGTGTTTTGTTCTTTGCATATATGAACCCGGGTCCTAACAGCATTTGTAAGATACTAACTGAAAGTTGTCTACTACATATTTAAATTAGAGTCACTTACCTTTCCTCTTCATCAAATCTGAAGGTTCACCCTGGAGCAAAAGAAAAGAAACAGTTTGTCATGTGTCAATTATTTAGATATACTGTAACCTTATTCATGTCAACTTATTATTGTCAAACTCTGCAGCTCTATGTAGCAACAAGCATTTAAGAGTCTAAGGTGGGTCTGTGACTTTGCGCCATTAGCTGTCTCCCCAACATACAAATTAAGATGTCCTTCTAGAAATACTTTAGAAGTTATTTTACGTCAGTATCTTTAAAGTGGTATGGATTGGGTGCTGAATTATGCTAAGGGAATAAACGTTGTACAACATTATAAATTTGAAATATCAAAATGTTCAAACCAAACTGTATTTGGTCGTTTTAATTCAATCTTCATTAACCCGCTTCAACAGTAGCTTCAGCTGTTTGGTTATATTATCATCTCTGACTATTTAAACGATTATTTTGTTCAAAAAACTATCTGCACAAAAATTCCTGTAACTCTTGAGCTTTCTCATAGGTTTGAAAGATTCATTAACTAATCTAATCAGAAATTGAAGTAGATGGACTAGCCAGTCATGTTACAATCTGGTGAAAGATTATTGAGTTGAACCATTAACTATTTATCTCCCACTAGATACTGTCTGACCTGCTGACTCTTTCCAGCGTACACCGTTTTCATTCTATGGTCCTTTGTTATTTGCCAGTCAACCACAATAGAAATAAAGGCAAGACGAGGTAACTTGTCATTGTATAATATCTTTCACAGCCTCAAAACATCACGAAAAAAGACTCAGAGCTAATGATGTATTTTTGAAGTGTAGTTTCTGATACATGTAGGGAAATGTGATAGCCAGTGTGTGTATTGTTGAAGCTAATAACATAAAAAAACCAGTGAATCTGTTTTTCAGAGTGCTGGTGGAGAAATAAATGTTGGCCAGGACTCCAGAATTACTCTATACCCTTACTTCAATAGTTCCACAGGATATTGTATGTCCTGCTAAGCAAAGAAATGGTTCTGGTCAAAGTCACAAAAGACATACAACATGACTATGACTTCATTAAACTATTGTCCCTCAATCTTCTTAACCTGTCTGCAGCCTTTAATGCAATTAATCAACTTATCTCTTTCCAATGCTATTCTGTTCTCTTTCTATTGGGATTGACTGTCCTCATTCGTTTCTTTTCTTTTTCCTAAACCAGTTGTAACTACAGAATTACGTGCAATGTTTCTCTTACCACTCCAGCAGTGTTACTTCTAGAATTGCTCAAGGATATCTCTGTGGTATAATGAGTCATGTAAATCATAACAATGTCATCGGTCACATGACTCAATAAGAGAGAAATTAAAAGTCTAGAAAGAGCATGTGAAGAGAGAGGTCTTAGATATTACAATAGAGATGTGTAGTTGAGAACCTACTGTGTATAGATGTAAATAAAAGCCATATTACACAACATAGGCTTCTGAAGAAGGGTCTAGACCCGAAACGCCAGCTTTCCTGCTCCTCTGTTGCCGCTTGGCCTGCTGTGTTCATCCAGCTCTACACCTTGTTATCTCAGATTCTCCAGCATCGGCAGTCCCCACTATCGTTGAAGAACCTTACTTCGACATAATGTGCAAACAGCCTGAGGTAGTGCTCTCACTAATTTTTTTTTCTGTGCAGACCTCTGAGGTCTGTGCTCAGCAGCAACTTTCGTATTTCTGTATAATAACTTACGTATTAAACAGTACCATCTGAAAACATGTCAGGATCTACACGCATGCTGAGAACATCTAGCTCTACTATAGCACTGCCTGTTTTGTCCCCTCCACTGTGATTTGTCAAACTGCCAGACTGACATCCAATGCTGGATAAGCAGGAATATCTTCCACTACAATCCTACTAAGATCAAAGCCAATCATTTGGATTCCTACCACAAATTATGTTCTCTAGTTATTGACTTTGATTCCTATCCCTCAGTGTCTGTCACTGACCTAGACTGCTCACATGTTACTGCATTTAAGACACGACAAAAGCAGTAGCAGTGGTTGCTCTCCATGTGAAAATGTAAATGATGTCTCAGTTTGTTGTTTCGTCTGAAAGATGGCACCTCAAACTGCATCATGCTCTGCATTGGAATGGCAGCTAAAATTGTGTATCTGGAAAAATAATTTGAACCCACAGCCTACATGCTGCTACTTAAATAATATTGACACCTGAAATGGCAGTTGATCAATAATCTCAGCAAAGTATCAGTTTAATTATTGCTCCTATCTACCACTCGAGTCGACCAGATTCATCTTCTACAGTCACAAAAATCTGGTTGTGTGGCTGAAAAGATCTTGTGCCTCCCAACATTAGCAATTCAAGTTATCAAAGATTGATGTGTTAAAAAAAGTCATAACATATTCAAAGCAAAAGCAATATTTGTGTTACTGTAGCCTAGAACTAGAATTATGACATTGATACCGACTTTGCATTTAGTGCAATCAATAGTTCAAAAGGTACTGTCCATATTTCTTGTTGATGGAAATCTAATAATAATTGCTCTTGAATGTAACAAAAGTAACCTTTCTTTCTATTCATTTTTGTGGGATGTGGGCGTCTCTGGCTGGCCAGCATTTCTTGCCCATCCCTAGTTGCCATTGAGAAGGTGGTGGTGAGCTGCCTTCTTGAACCTTTGCAGTCCTCCTGCTGTGGGTTGACCCACAATGCTATTAGGGAGGGAATTCCAGGATTTTGACCCAGTGACAGTGAAGGAACGGCGATATATTTCCAAGTCAGGATGATGAGTGACTTGGAAAGGAACTTGGAGGTGGTGTTTCCATATATCTGCTGCCCCTTGTCCTTCTAGATGGAAGAGGTCGTGGGTTTGGAAGGTGCTGTCTAAGGATCTTTGGTGAATTTCTGCAGTGCATCTTATAGATAGTACACACTGCTGCTACTGAGCGTTGATGGTGGAGGGAGTGGATGCTTGTGGATGTAGTGCCAATCAAGCGGGCTGCTTTGTCCTGGATGGTGTCAAGCTTTTTGAGTGTTGTTGGGGCTGCACTCATCCAGGCAAGTGGGGACTACTCCATCACAGTCCTGACTTGTGCCTTGTAGATGGTGGACAAGCTTTGAGGAATCAGGAGATGAGTTACCTGCCACAGTATTCCCAGCTTCTGGCCTGCTCTTGTAGCCACTCTGTTAATGTGGTGAGTCCAGTTGAGTTTCTGGTCAATGGTAACCTCCAGGATGTTGATAGTGGGGGATTCAGTGATGGTAACACCATTGAATGTCAAGGGGCGGTGGTTAGATTGTCTCTTTTGGTCATAGCCTGGCATTTGTGTGGCGCAAATGTCACTTGCCACTTGTCAGCCCAAGCCTGGATATTGTCCAGGTCTTGTTGCATGTGAACATGAACTGTTTCAGTATCTGAGGAGTCATGAATGGTGCTGAACATTGTGCAAACATCAGCGAACATCCCCAACTCTGACCTTATGATGGAGGGAAGGTCAATAATGAAGCAGCTGAAGATGATTGGGCTTAGGACACTACCGTAAGGAACTCCTGCAGAGATGCCCTGGAGCTAAGATGATTGACCTCCCACAACCACGAGCATCTTCCTATGTGTCAGGTATGACTCCAACCACCAGAGTGTTTGCCCCCTGATACCCATTGATTCCAGTTTTGCTAGGGCTACTTGATGCCACACTCGGTTGAATGCAACCTTGGTATCAAGGGCTGTCACTCTAACCTCACCTCTGGAATTCAGCTCTTTTGTCCATGTTTGAACCAAGGCCGTAATGAGGTCAGGAGCTGAGTGGCCCTGGTGGAACCCAAACTGGGCATCGCTGAGCAGGTTATTTCTGAGCAGGTGCTGCTTGATAACACTGTTGATGACACCTTCCATCACTTTACTGATGATCGAGAGGAGACTGATGGAGCGGTAATTGGCCGGGTTGGATTTGTCCTGCTTTTTATGTACAGGACATATTTGGGCAATTTTCCACATTGTTGGGTAGATACCAGTGTTGTAACTGTACTGGAACAGCTTGGCTAGGGAAGCAGCAAGTTCTGGAGCACAAGTTTTCAGTACTATTGCCAGAATATTGTCAGGGCCGGTAGCCTTTGCAGTGTTCAGTGTCTTTAACCATTTCTTGATATCATGTGGAGTGAATCGAATTGGCTGAAGACTGGTATCTGTAATGCTGGAGACCACTAGAGGAGGCCAAGATGGATCATCCACTCGGCACTTCTGGCTGAAGATTGCTGAATTGCCTCAGCCTTATCTTTTGCACTGATGTGCTGGGCTCTTCCATCATTGAGGATGGGGATATTTGTGGAGCCTCCTCCTCCGGTGAGTTGTTTAGTTGTCCACCACCATTCATGACTGGATGTAGCAGGACTGCGGAGCTTAGATCTGATCCGTCGGTTGTGGGATTGCGTAGCTCTATCTATCACTTGCTGCTTTCGCTGTTTGGTGTGCAAGTAATCCTGTTTGGTGGCTTCACCCGGTTGATACCTCACCTTCAGGTATGCCTGGTGCTGCTCCTGGCATGCCCTCCTGCACTCTCCATTGAACCAGGGTTGATCCCCTGGCTTGATGGTAATGGTTGAGTGGGGGATATGCTGGGCCATGAGGTTACAGATTGTACTGGAGTACAATTCTGATGCTGTTGATGGCCCACAGTGCCTCATGGATGCCCAGTCTTGAGTTGCTAGAGCTGTGCGAAGTCTGTCCCATTTAGCACAGTGATAGTGCCACACAACACAATGGAGGTTGTTCTCAATGTGAAGGCGGGACTTCGTCTCCACCAGGACTGTGCGATGATCACTCTTATCGATACTGTCATGGACAGATGCAACTGTAGCTGGCAGATTGGTAAGGATGAGGCCAAGTATGTTTTTCCCTCTTGGTGGTTCCCTCATCACCTGTCGCAGACCCAGCCTAGCAGCTATGTCCTTTAGGACCCGACCAGCTCAATCTGTAGTACTGCTGCCGAGCCACTCTTGGTGGTGGACATTGAAATCCCCCACCCAGAGTACATTTTATGCCCTTGCCATCCTTAGTGCTTCCTCTGAGTGTTGCTCAACATTGAGGAGTACATACTCCTGCAATAAGATCATGGGTAGCAACTCGCACCAGAAGAGCTCTTTTAAATATTTGCCTTTCTTCAGTTCGATGTGTTTTGCTATATTTCTTCTCAGCATTTGCTTCAAATATTTCAGTTTCCCACACTGCTGAACCATGTAGCTTTTTTAGCCACATGCGATTGTGTCATGGTCTTACATAATTTTTATTCTCTTCAACAGCTGCTTGAGGTAGGTGCAGCTGAACAGTATCTATAGAAGACATCATGGTAGGCTCCAGTGTCAGTAACTTGTCACTGACACTGTCAGTTGGAAGAAATCCCACTCTGTGAAGTTGACTTTAAAAATGGTTGCATGCGCTTCTGAATTTCGGAATGATGAGGCAGGCTGGGTTGGGAATCCCGCTGGGCAACTTGGGAAGAGCCCAACAGGCTGCTTGGTCCCCGAGGTGGGCTGAGGAGAAAGTCTGCCTGGAGACTCTGAAACTATTCAGACTTTAAAATAAAGATTAAATCAGAAAACATCCCTCCTGCTCTCACCTTCCTCACTCCCTGCCCCATCAATTCCAACCTTTGCTTTTGCACCAACCCTCAATGTTACACAAATCTCCTCTGCTGTCCTATGCCATCCTTCATCCCCATGGCCTCTGTGCCCTCTATGTCATGGCCCCCACAAGCCCATTGCACATGGCCGTAAGCCTCAATATGCCCCTAATCATCCCATAGCCTTTTAGAATGCCTGATCCTACTCACTGTCAACTCACACCTCCCACCTACCACACTTTCTATTCTCTCTCTGTGTCAATGTGCCTATTACCCAGGATGGGCATGAATCAGGAAGTATGATGAGAGGGAATAAAGTAACAGTCTATTCCAGTCACTGTTGAAAGAACTCAAATAGGCATCCAATACAGTGAAACTGCTTCAACCAATTCCTTATGAAAAACAGCCTTTCACTAAAATGCACATTATGTCAAACCTTTCACTCAAGTAAGTCATACTTCATATTAAACAGTTCCATTCAATAGGCAGGTGGAGTTATCCATCAATAGGCACCCCATTGTGGAAATTATGGTTTACAAAATCAGTCATGCATCACAAATCCTACAATAATTTTACATGACCTCTGAGGAAGGGTCACCGGACCCGAAATATTAACTGTTTTTTCCTTCACAGATGCTGCCAGACCTGCTGAGCTTTTTCAGCAACTTTGTTTTTGTTCAATATTTTTACATAACCACGCACTTTGAAATGCCTGGCACTTTCTTTTAAATCTCCACAACTTATTCAGATATGTTCTTGATAAGTTTGCAAGTTCCATTGGGTTTATGCATTCTTTAAACACAAGCATGCCATTTCACATTCCAAAAGGATGCCTGGGATGTCATCCAAAACGAACAAAAATACTACAAATTAGACATTTCTCCAGCCCTCATTGCTCAGAAAGTCCCCATGCACCACCAATGCAAAACCATATAAGCTAAACCCCGTTGCCTCTCTCCTTATGCATCTCTGCCAACTTAATGCTACTCTGGCTCATGACCCTTTTCTCCTTCACCTACCATGCCAACGAAGTACTCTAGGTGAATGTAGATTCAAGAACATTTGGGTCCAACATCATCAGGACAAAGCAGTCCACTTAATTCACATCTCATCTAACACCTTCCAACGTTCACTCTTCACCACTGAGGCACAGTGGGAGCAGTGTGTATCATCTAAGATGTACTGCAACAACTCATCAAGACTCATTTAACTGTAACTTTCAAATTCATGACCTCTACCACCTTCTTTAAATAGTGTCTAGAAATCTATTTCTATTTCTTTCTTAAATATATTCAGTAACTTTGCCTTCACCACCTTGTGTGGTAGAGATTTCCACCTGGTCATTACCCTCTGGGTGAAGGAATTTCTCCTAATTTCAGTCACATATTGTCTAACCTGCATCCTGTGACTGTGAACTCTTGTTCTAGAGCCCCCTTCAGAGAGGCAGAACATCAGTCTAGACAGGGAGATAATAAGGACTACAGATGCTAGGAGCCAGAGTCTATAGGTGTGAGGCTGGAAAAGTACAGCCGATCAGACAGCATCCAAGAAGCTGGAAAGTCAACTTTTCGGGCCAAAACCCTTTACCAGGTCTGGAGAGGGATAGGGGTGTCTGTAAATAGAGGGAGGAGTTAAGGCTGGGGGAAGGTTAGGACAGATGGTGATAGGTGGATGCAGGTAGGCGGTATTGTGATTGGTCCATGGGAAGGGTGGAGCAGATAGGTGAGTAGGAAGGTGGACAGGTTGGACGGTTGGAGGGATTTTGAAGCTGGTGAAGTCAATGTTGAGCTCGTTGGGCTGCAAACTTCCAAGGCAAAATATCAGATGTTGTTCCTCCAGTTTATGTTTGGCCTCACGCTGGCAGTGGAGGAGGCCAAGGATGGACATGTCACCAGGGGAGTGGGAGGGGGAGTTAAAGTGGATGGCAAATGGAAGGTCGGGTTTGTTGGTGCACAGCTGCTCTGCAAACTGGTCGCCAAGTCTGCATTTGGTCTCCCCAATATAGACAAGACCACATCAGGAGCAACAAATGCAATAGATCAGGTTGGATGAAGTGCAGGTGAATCTCTGCTGGATCTGGAAGGATTGTTTGGGGCCTTGGACGGAGGTGAGAGGGGAGGCATAGGGGCAGGTGTTGCAACTCCTGCGTTTTCAGGGAAAGGTACCGGGTGTGGTGGAAAAATTGGTGGGGACCGTAGAGCTGATGAGGAAATCGCTGAATGAATTATCTATGCAGAAAGCGGAGAGGGGTGGGGAGGGAAGTATCTTCTTGGTGTTGGGGTCTGATTGAAAGTGGCGGAAATGTCAGAGGATGATACATTGGATTTAGAGGTTGGTGGGTGGTATGTGAAGATTAAGGGGACTCTATCCTTATTATCGATGAGAGGAGCGGGTTTAAAGGCAGAAGTGCAGGAAATGGAGGAGATGCAGTTGAGGGCATCTGTAATTACAGAGAAAGGGAAATTATTGTCCCTAAAATAGGAGGATATCTGGGATGTCCTGCAGTAGAATGTCTCTTCCTGGGAGCAGATGCAGCAGAGGCAGAGGAATTGGGAATATGGGATAGCATTTTTGCAGGAGGGTGGGTGAGAAGAGGTGTAGTGGAGATACTTGTGGGAGTCAGTGGGTTTGAAATGGCTGTCGGTGGTAAGTCAGTTTCCGGAGATGCAGATGGAGACGGAGAGGTCCAGGAAGGTGAGGGAGGTGTCATAAATAGTCCGGGTGAATTTGATGGTGTGGAGGAAGTTGTTGGCGAATTTGCACTGATGCAGTCATCAACATAGCAGAGAAAGAGGTGAGGGATGGTGCAGGTGTAGTCGCGGAAGAGGGACTGTTCCACAAATCCTACAAAGAAGCAGACTCAGCTCAGGCCCATGCGGGTGTCCATGGCCACCCCTTTTAGTTTGTAGGAAGTCGCAAGAGTCAAAAGAGAAATTTTTGAGAGTGAGGACCAGTTCAGCCAAGCTGAGAGTGTCAGTGGAGGGGGAACTGGTTGGGCCAATGGGAAAGGAAGAAACTTAGGGCTTTTAGGCCCTCCATGTGGGGGTTACAGATGTACAGGGACTGTATATCCTTGGTGAAGATGAGGTGTCGAGGTCCAGGGAATTGAAAATTTTGGAAAAGGTGGAGGGCGTGGGTTGTATCACGAACGTAGTTAGGGAATTCATGGACCAAAGGGGAAAGAACGGAGTCGAGATAGGAAGAGATGAGCTCGGCGGGGCAGGAGCAGGCAGAGACAATGGGTCGACCCAGGGCAGTCAGGTTTATGGATTTTGGGTAGGAGATAGAAAAGGGCGGTGCAGGGTTGTGGAACTATCAGGTTAGAGGCCATGGTCGGGAGATGTCCCAAAGTGATGAGGTTGTTGATGGTCTGGGAGGTGATGGGTTGGTGATCAGAGGTGGGGTCATGATTGAGGGGACGGTCAGACGAGGTGTCAGAGAGTTGGTGTCTGGCCTCAGCGATATAGTGGTCAGTACCCCATACTACCACCATGCCCCCTTTTTTGGTGGGTTTAATAGTGAGGTTGGGGTTGGAGCGGAGGGCTGCATATTTCAACGGGGAGAGGTTGGAATAAGTGAGAGGGGTGGAGATATCCAAGTGATTGATGTCACGATGGCAGTTTGAGATGAAGAGGTCGAGGGAGGGTAGGAGAGTGGGAGGAAGTGTCCAGGAGAATGGAGTTTATCCTGCCGCTAGCAAGGGGTCATTAGAGGGTGGATTGGATTCCCGTTCATAGAAGTAGGCGCAGAGGTGGAGGCTGCAAAAAGAGAGTTCAACGTCATGGCGTACGTGAAATTCGTTTCTGTGTGGGTGCAAGGGAATGAAGGTGAGCCCTTTGCTGAGGACTGACCGATCAACCTCGGTGAAGGGGGAGGTCCAGGGGAAATGGTGAATACCTGGCCGGGCTTGGGGCTGGGGCTGGATGTAGAGCTGGAGCTGGGAGCGGGGGTGAAGCCTTCATCAGGAGTGGGTGTGCGCACTGGAGCGGTCACATGGGTGGAAGCAGAAGTAAAACAATCGTCACTGTTGTCGCTTGCCACGTGGTTGTCAACGTCGGCTGTATGCGAGCTATAGGAGTGGTTGGAGCACCCATGACATCAATCGTGTCAGGCTGATCCTGGAGAAGGGCAGACATCAGGTTAGGATGCTGAATGGTTCAGGAGGTCTGTGTGTGGAGCTGAGTATCATCAATTTAGACAGCCCTGTCAGAATTCTAAATGTTTCAGTGAGATCCCCTTTCATATTTTTAAACTCCAGATAGTACAGTCTTTGTTGATCCAGTTTCTCCTCATACATAAATCACAGAAATATTATCGAGCAGAAGGAGGCTAGTCATCCCAGCATTGGTGCTCTGAGCATTTTGACTTAGTGCTAAACTCATGCGTTTCCCCCATAACCCTGCAAGTTGTTTCCATTTGAATAATCAGCCAATGTCCTCTTGAGTGTCTTAACTGACTGTATGAAACATTTTTCCAAACGTTGCATTTGCTTCTTTTGCAAAGCACTTTACAATCACTGTTCCTTCACTGTCAGTAGGTTGTAATCCTAGAAATCCCTCCCTATTTCTGCATATCCCTAAAGACTGAATGGTTTAAGAAAGCAAATCATCACCAGCCTCTCAAGAGCAATTATGGGTGAGAGATAAATGTTGGCCTAATTCGCCCAAATCCCTTGAACAAAAACAAAATCCACTACTACCAATGGACACAGGAAAAAAGAAAAATCATTTGCATTTCTTTATTGCAGACTACACTCTATTGAGAAAAGTACTGTTGCTCATCACTATACTTTGAGACTTCAATAGTTCTAGTCATTTCATTAGTTTTTGACAGTTGTTGACAGGATGACACTTAATTGAGTTTATTCAACATTTTAGCACAGTCCTTTCCACAGTTAACAGTTCCAAAGAACACCTGATGCCCTCTGCCTCCCTAAAACAATCCCTGACCTCATCTATATGGTGCCCTGGGGACAGCTCTCCAAAGAGCTACTCTGGCAATCCAAAAAGAATGCACTGAGAACAGACCTACTTTTACTTGGGCAAATCCCCGCACTGCGGGTACGATATTCCGGGGACTCCAAAATCCTATTTCAGTGGATGCAACTGATCATTTAATTGGGCAACAAGCTCCCAGAATCATGCATCAAAGCTGGCCCGCTCCTATGAAAATGATACCAACATTCGGGAACTAGATTTACAATTTCACACCTTTTCCAGCGTTTTGGCCAATGCAGAGATGCTCCCTGCCCAGCCAAAAACCCGCATCTTGTAGTGCATAGCATTTTTCATCGATTTCAATGCACTGTTGTCAAGCATACTGATGTCCATGTATCATTAACAGAATCCCCAATGGTATTGCTTACTACATGTCAAAAGTAAAGCTTTTGAAAAGAGGCTATTCCACAGACAGTCAAGATAGGCCACTTATTTCCAGTCAAATAATTAAGAATGACTCTAGATCATTTAAGCCTGTGAGCCGATTCCAGAATTTATTTATTTCAAGGCAAACTATCACTCATTCATCTGCCTTCGTTCCATTTCATCTGACACCCTCATCTAATCAATATCTACCTATTCCTCACCTGAGAATTTGCATCAGTGATCCACAATTATTTTATGGAGGCAGTTATGAAACCCCTTCTTGAACAGTATCCAAGAACCACATTAAGAACGAATGGTTAGGCTGCTTAAAATCCAGTTTACCGGTCAGAGATAACATAGTAGAAACAAACTGCCATTTAGTAAACTATATTCAGGATAATTACCTCAATTGTCAATCATAGTTATGGAAATAAAAGAAGGTTCCGTACTTCTCAAGCATTATGCCTTTTGATCTTTTATTTTATGGTTTTGATTTTGCTTCTTGTATATTTTTGTTGAAAGAAGGAGCTGTTTATTTTTAAAAGAAGGATCGATGTTCTCATACTTTCTTGCCTTCACAGGCATTCGAAGGCATTCCATATTAAACAAACCTAAATTCTTAGTTTAGATATTCCCTGTGGGTTACTGTAACTCACAGGCATGACATGAGCAGAAAATCTTCAGGAACCACTTTTTAGGCTCTCTGTTACCCTCTACCACTCTTGGATTTCCAGCCAATTCAAGGTTGAATGGATAGTACTGTACAATAATGGAATGTGTTTTCACATATATTTATCTATAGTTCCACCACAACAATGCTGGTCAAAAATTGCTGGATGCATTCTGATTGTAAGTGCGATTGCTCCAATACCAGTGCCACCAGGATTCAGCCAAAAGTCATGATTGTTTTTCCAATAAAAAAATGTTACCTGATCATTTAATCATTGCTTTTAATGGGAACATTCTGCCCCGTACTTCAAAATTATATGATTGCTTCACAGCCAATAAGGGGCAGCCTGGGACCATGAAAGATGGTTTCTCAATGAAACTTTTCTTTCCTTACCCTTTTCCTCAAATTTGGATTTTCAACTTGAAACAAAAAGAAATAAGATGGGAGTCCGATATCTTTAGTCTTGAAAGGTGACATTGCAGAAACATGTGTGTCAATATTTTTTGTCACTATAGTGATGAAGAGAATAGTAGAAAGCAGAACTCTTACAGCCAATCACAATGGTGTTCCAATGCCCTGTACCAGAAGGGAGAAGACTTTTTTTTGGTCCATGATGAATTGTAGATCACAGACATTAGGAGATAACGTAGAGTTAATGAATAGAAATTTAGTCATAATGTTTTGAAGGAAATTGGTCTGTAGGGCATTGTATTCGCATCAGCTGTCAGACTGAAGCCGATACATTACTAAAGCCATACCACTGCACCAGCATCTCCATTATTAAGTCAATACCATTGAATTAGTTTTAATTTGGTGTCCCTGCTTGGATTGTTCTCTGCCTGTTACTCCATTATGAAATTAAATGCTGCAGATTGCCAGTTAAATAAAATGATAATATTGTTTGGATAGATTACTCTGTCTTACTCCCTTTGCAAGAACAATCCATGTAACACAGATACCAAGTGCCGATGGAGTCTGCAATCCATGAAGAGAATTGGGAAATTAGAAGAACATCCTGCCCTTCAAATAATATATCAGTCCGTGTAGAATCATAGAGTCTCCAGAATATGGAAAGAGATGGTTCGGCCTATTGAGTGTATACCGACTCTCTGAAGAGCACATGTGCAAACCTTCCAGCCAGAGATATGCAACGGTGTGCAAGAATAGAAATGTCGATTAATTTTTCTTTTAGCGGACTGTAAACATTGCCTGATAGTAATTAATTCCATGATACCTAGAACTTGTTTTAGATGTACATGGCTCTGTAGTACTCAAATGCAAAACACTTTTTTTCACAGACTAAAAGGAACCTTATAAATTTTGTCATGCTTCAGAAGTTTTGACTGATCATAGAAAGATTCTGCTTTAAAATACATTAGCATGCAGTTAACTTAAGTTTATCTCAGAAGGGATTAAATCCATATGCCACAAAGCTGGGATTTGACTTTAACCAATGTGGACTGGCTCCTTCTATTATGCATGAGTGTATACTGTTAATTTGAGACAAATGAATGTTTTTTCAGGTTTTCCAAAAATTACTGAATATACTATGTTGGGATGACCCACTTCATTCTATTCTGGCAGATGATGACTATTAAGAATACCATATCTAGAAGCTCAGAAAATTTAAACTAGATTAGCAACTCTGCATTTATTGCCCGTCCCCAATTGTCCTTGAAGGTGGTGTATGCAGACCTACACTGCCATTAGAATTCTCTCCCCAACAGTATTGTGGTCTATCTACAGCATACGAACTGTAGTGCCACCACAACCATCTCAAGGGATGGGCTATGAATGCTGGCCCGCCAACGATGCCCACATACCGTGAGTGAATAAAAGATTGGTCAATCTCCAAACGTGGACAGCTGGGCAGGTCCAGAACTCTACACAGTTCCCCTTTGAAAATTACTATTGAATTGGTTTCCTCCATGCTTTCAGACAGTGCATTCCAAAATCATAACTCACTGTGGTGGGAAAAAAAATTCCTCTCTCCTTTGTTTTCTTTCAATTACCCCCAAAAAAACTTATGGACATTAGTAAGCAAGCCTCCTCCCACAGGAGACGGTTTTTCTGCTTTGCTCTTTTAAGGTCCTTCATAATCTGAAAATATCATAATTGAATCTCCCCTTACAATTTTCTCACAGAACTAAAGTTCAAGCTACTATTATAGTAAACCTCCTCTGCAACCTCCCAAGCCCTTGACATTCTTCCTAAAGTTTGGTGCCCAGAATTGGACACAATGGGTTACAATCAGAGCAATGGCAAGTTGATGGCAGCATTGCCAATTGTAACTCCTCTACCTAATTGAATGTCCTTGTTACCTAACTCACCACAGAGAAGGGCATTAAATTCTGTCCAATAATTCAAATGAAGCACAACCAGTGATTTACAACAATTTTGCATAATGTTTTAGCCTTGCCACTATTTATAAAGTCAATGATTTTTTTATAAGAAAACTATAGGTTTGTCCCTCCAACTTCATAGATTGGTGAATGTCATAGCTTTCTCTCTGTTCCTTCACCACCCATAAAGATGTATCATATAGTTTTCTTTCAAAATTAATTATTTCACACTTCTCTGCATTAAAATTTATCTACCATGTGTCTGCGATTTCTGCCAATTTGTCAGTGCCAAAGATTGACAATTTGCCATTATTTCAGCACATCTTTCAGGAAATTAAGCCCAAAATGCAGTGCACGTTCATCCAGCTCCATTTTAGTATTAAAATTGTTGAACATCCAAAGCCGATACTCACCCCAATGTTATCTTTCATCACTATGTTTAAACAAGCATAACATTTTCAAGTTACTGAAATGTTCAATTATCATAATTCATGACGTCACTTTTCAAAAAGTGGCTTTGATGGTGAAACCTTATTTTTAGAAATTAATTACTGAAATTTCATTTTCCCATTAAAATATTTTAAAATGCTTTGGCTTACAACTCAATTTGTTGAACTAGTTTAAGGTCTGTACACTGAGGCCAAATGAATAATTGTCTACTTCAGGAACACTTGGGTGACTTTAAACTTTGGTGATCAACTGTTAATTCTGTTACCTGTTGAGTTTATAAAATTTCAAAGCAAATGAGACATTTTGCTCTGTATTTGTAATGTTGCAATATTACAAACACATTAGGTTGCAACTGTGCAGAGAAAATAAGGTAGGGGACTTGAATAAACTGTTTCATTTGTCCCCTCCTTCTCTCTGTGTCCCAATCCATCAATGGAAGAATAAAAGTTCCGAGTTGATGTTGGACATAGTGATCAGAAAAACATGCTGAGATTGAGACATCTAATGACTGGAGTATTGACAGAATTGGACTACATAGTTAGGCCCTGATTCTCAGGAACAGGACATTGCCTGGAATGAGTGTGAATGTGGGCTGAGTGCGTGGCTTCACTGCATGAATTCCTATAAATGTCATTCCCCACACCTTATCCCAGCTAAAACTTTCCACACTCTATCCCACCACATATCCTTTATACCACCCTATGTCCTTTTACCAAGCCCCATGACTCCTTATACCCATTATGCCACATTATACCTCTCTATCCCTATATCACCTTATGGCACTATTTTCAGTAACCTTGCCCTATTTGCTATCCTGTGCCGCCGTATGCATCACCGTAGCCCTTTCTAGCTCCTGAGCTAACCTGTGTCCCTGCACACATTCCCCTGGTCCTTCTCTGCCCCTATGCCAATTCAAGCCAATTCATAACCTGATAAACCACCCTTCACTTCTCCCTCAATGCCAACCCACACAGTATCTGGCATGGTAAATCTCGGGAGACACACTGACATAAAATAAAGTCATATCTTTCGATGATATTATTTAAAAAACACATAAAAGAAAGCATCCAATATATCATAAATTTCTGAAACAATCTCTGTATGAAAACAAACATTTTTTTTTTGACAGCTTCTTCAGACATTCTTTGACAATTTTGACAGATCCAAACAGTGCATGAACATTTTAGGCTCATTATCTATTTTCCGCAATTCTGCAGGACTCCTGAACCCCGATCACTCCTATGCCCCCTCTCCACGCAAGCTGAAATTTAAATGTAGATAGTTAATCAACGAAATAGCTAGCTGTCTTCACTAACACTGCATGTGTGAAACCACTAAACCCACATCACAAATCATTGAGTCAAAAAATGTGGAGGTGGAAAAGCACAGCAAGTCAGAGAGCATCCAAGGAGCAGGGAGGTCAACCTTTTGAGTCAGAACCCTTCTTCAAGACTGGGTGAGGGGGAGGGAGGCCCAGAAATAAATAAAGGGATGTGGGTGGGGCTGTGGGGAGGATAGTTGAGATGGAGATAGGTGGATGCAGGTAGGTTGGTCAGTGGGAAGGAAGGAGCAGATAGGTGAGTTGAAAGATGAACAGGTTGGGGGTGGAGAGATTTTGAAGCTGATGAACTCAATATTCAGGCCATTAGGCTCTATGCTTCTAAGGTGAACTATGAGGTGTTGTTCCTCCAGTTTATGTTTGGTCTCACGCTGACAGTGGAGGATGCCAAGGATGAACATGTCACCAGGGGAGTGGGAGGGGGAGTTAAAGTGGATGGCAACTGGAATGTCAGGCTCGTTAGTGTGTGCAGAGCAGAGACACTCTGTAAACCGGTCCCCGAGTCTGCATTTAGTCTGCCCGATGTACAGGGTACCACATCGGGAGCAACAGATGCAATAGATGAGGTTAGATGAAGTGCAGGTGAATCTCTGCCGAATTTGGAAGGATTGTTTGGGGCCTTGGATGAATTTGAGAGGGGTGGTGTAGGGGCAGGTGTAGCACCTCCTGCGGTTGTAGGGAAAGGTACCAGGTGTGGTGGAGGGGTTGGAGGGGAGTGTGGAGCTGACGAGGGAGTCTCAGAATGAATGGTCCCTGCAGAAAGAAGACAGAGGTGAAGAGTGAAATATCTTTTTGCTGGTGGGGTCTGATTATAGGTGGCGGAAATGCTGGAGGATGAAGTGTTGTATTCAGACATTGCTGGGGTGGTATGTTTTTGGGGTCAGGACTTCTGATTTTGGGAGTTTGCAATCTGATTGTCAGTTGCATGGCTCCGGGGCTGCGTGTAGGCCAAAACTCAGCCATCTTAAAGAAATGGTCTATCTTCCAGACACTTCTGAACAGTGCATCCTTTTGCACTCAGGTGGGGATAAACACATCAATATTTCAAAAACTCTCTCTCTCAAATCTTACCTGCCATTCAGTTTGAAGTTAGAAGGAATGGCAATAAGAGAGTTGAACAACAACAGCAGTACACAAAAAAGAAAAAAAAATAGATAAAAGGTCAGTTCTAAGCTGAGAGAATGTTTTAAAATGCACTCTGTTGCAGTATGAGGACTATAAACATGTAAGAAACCTTCGACAGCCTTGTTTTTAAGCTATAAAATCATAAAGTCATTTTGTTGCAAAATCTTTGGTACATTATATAAGTGCTGGTATTTTAAAGACTTAAATAAAATGGATGCTATTAACTTAACATGTGATTTATAACAATGTATGGGTTATGCACTTGGATTTCTTCCTATTTATGTGTTTGAGCATTCCAATTACCTAAAAAATGGCATCAAAGACTGCTTTCTCATTGGAGGGACACAACTGATGGTGAACTTAACCCAACAGTCATCATATCCCAGGCAAGTGGCAAGGTTGAGAAGGTAGGACCATCATAGTGACCTCAGCTAGTGTGAGAATTGAACCCATGGTGTTGGTGTCATTCTGCATTGTAAGGTAGTCATCTAACCAACTAAGCCAACCCAGAATCTTTACAGCAAAACACAAAGCCACATTCTCTTTTTTGTCTCAACAACAACATACTTTGACCACAACCTCATGATATCAATAGTATTGCACATTTTGCATTTCTCTCAGAAAGTATCTACCTAAACACCAAAACAAACTAGCACCAGATTACCTTTGTATTCCATGCTCAACAGAAACTGTCTTTGAATAAACAAAGGGGAAAGTCATTTCACAAGTTTGAATAGTAATCATATTCAGGTCCAGAAGGTCTTTTATTAAAAAAAAATAGACATCTATGGAAACAGTTATTTAATTACTTCAATTTGACAGTGTGAATATTTGGTATCCCACCAGGAATGTACCTCTTAGGGCGGGAGTTGAGTATATGGAGCATTGTCTGAAATAAGATGGCCTCAATCACAATTTGAGCTCCTCATGTACATATGGGGATCAAGAGACTACATCTCCCCTGGCCTGACCTCAAGTGATTGAGAGTTGTATGGTGTTTCTATACAAGATTGAATCCTAGGACTTCACTACTTGTGTCAGTTACCACGTTGCAGCCAACCAGGAGGTGTGCCATTGAGATGTCAGGGCTGTCATCAGTTGCCAGATGTGGAGTGTGTACCAGAGAAGACTATGAGATTTCAGTCAAATGTGTAGTTTGTTCTTGTTAGCTCCTGCATCAATGGGAATGTTTTGTTAACCTTCAACCAGTGGTGTTTTAGAGGAGGATGTTCTCCTTGATATAATCAGGAAATTCAATATATACCAGTACAGGATGCCACTCGAGCCAAGTCTCGACGTCCCAGAAACAATCCTGATGGTGTAAGGATTTAACAAAGATTCATATTTAAGGTTGTGGGTGAGGTTATTGATTTTCTTGCTGAGCTGGCTTGTTTTAGTTCAGATGTTTTGTCACCATGCTAGGCAACATGATCAGTGGAGCCTCTGATGAAGCGATGTTATTCTACTCCGCTTGGAATTTATACTGTCCGGTCCATTATGGTGAGTTGTGTCATTTCTGGTTTTGATCTGTATGGGTTTGTATACAGAGTCCAATTCTATATGTTTGTTGATTGCATTGTGGGTTGAGAACCATGCCTCTAAGAATTCCCGTGCATGTTTGGCAGTGTTTGGCTTGGGCTACTGAGGTTACGTTGTCCCACTTAAACTAATGACCTTCATTGTCCGAGTGTACCGATATTAAGGAAATTTTTCGCTGTGTCATTTTGCTGCTAGTTGATGTTCATGTATTCTGATGCATGGGAATTCCTAGAGGCATGGTTCTCAACCCATAGTGAAATCAACAAACCTATAGAACTGGTCCCCATATGCAAACCCATACAGAGCAAAACCAGAAATGACACACCAGACAGTATAAATTCCAAGTGGAGTAGAACAACATCGCTCCATCAGAGGCCTCACTGATGATGCTACCTAGTACGGTGAAGAAACATCTGAATGAAAACAAGCCAGCTCAGCGAGCAAGTCAACAACCTAATCCTCATGGTTTCCTAGAGATCAATATTGATTACATTTGTGTGGCAGCTCCTAAGCAAGGTTGAGCACTAGCATCATGCTGATGGTAGAGCAGGGCAAGTAAAACAGTGCGTAAATGTATTGCTGCTCCTGTCTGTTGGTCAATGAACATTCAACACTGTTGCCAAGATATTTTGGCATTGGCTTGAGGCTGAGTGATCGGCCACAGAAGTGTGAGGATCTGTTATGAGCAGTTGCAACCTTTTGGAAAACCTATGTGTTGGGATTCAGGGCTGCCAACCCTCCCAGGATAACGACTGGATTCACCCTCAATTTCCCAGCAGTTTCTAGAGATTTTAAAACAAGTGGGCTCTATTAATAAACTCCAAGGGACTTAGTCCATTTGCTTGAAAGGTTGTGGGTTATTACATATGTAGGCAGCATCATTTTCATCAAGGCTGCACACATGGGGATGCACGCATTGTTACCCTGTCTGTTTTTTCTCCTTTCAGTGAGACAGCAAGAGCACGGGAGAGAAAGAGAGAGCAAGCAACAGCATGGGAGAAAGGGAGAGAAAGAGAGAGCCAGAGCAAGGGACAAAGAGGGATAGATCAAGAGAGAGGGTGGTTAGAGAATGAAAGAGTCAACACCAGCAGGGGGTAAAAGGTGCCAGCAATTAAAGGCAAATATCCAAACTTTCCAATGCCCCTAACTGCCCTTTGAAATGGCCTAACAAGTGATTAATGATGTGCAATAGATACTGGCTAAGACAATGACACCCACATCCTATGTAATATTAAAATAAATCAATTGATGATATCATATTTGGAGAAAAAAAAGCTATTGAAATAGATTCACTCCAAGTTAAGAATTGCACCTGTCTTCAAGAATCATTGTTGTCACATTGGATCCTCCATTTTCCTGGCTCCTGGAAAGATGCAATTTACTTTCCCATTCACTATTGACCATTGGGGATAGAAACGTTTCTGAAGACTGAGGAAAATTAAAATGGTGCCTATCATTCAAATAAGGCACGTTGTCGTTTTTTTTTCAAGGAGGGGTAGAATCCAGTTCAGAATAGTTTCTAAATATCTGCTGTGAGCATCTGCTATAAGTTATGCTGCCTTTTTAATAGCATTAGTTTGCAGGCTCTCAGGTTGGAAAATACCTTAACATGTGGACCAGGTGATGGTTGCTATTGACCACCTTGTCCCAGAGGTAAAAGCTGAGTTTCTAATCCATTGTGTCACCCAGTTCCTTCCTACTGGCAATCTGAGAAAACACCATCATTTTATGTAGGAATGACGTTCAAATTCCATAGAAATTTAAATTATTGACAATTCTATTAATCAGTTATGTCTACAGTTATCCCATTTTTAGTTTTGAAATTCAGAAAGGTACCGTGAAATGAAATCCTGAAAATAACCATTCATTTGTCAAGCAACATTCTGTTTGCATCAAGATTGCCATAAAATATCGACAGAATGTAATGCACAGATTTAAACAAAACCAGCAGAAATCAATTAACATGTAAATTTACATGTAATTACATGTAAAATCTGCTGTTTAGTGAGATTTACAAGATGATTGATCGGGTTATTTTGAGCATTTAAAATCTGATAAAGGGTCTTATATAAATTCAGTTAGCATATCTAAATTTTACAATACTAAAACACCACAATACTTTGAGTCATTAGAATTTTATTCTTAGTTAGGTTTTGGCTTCTGAATGGTGGTTGTTACAATATTTGGACATCATACCTGTGTACATTTTTTATACAGAATCAATGAAAAATGACAAAACCAAACGATGCATCATTTAGTCTCTGATAAAAGACAGCAAGCAGAAATAATTGAGAATAGATCTAATATAACCAGAGATTCTAGTCTCCTCCATTGTCAAAAAAACAATTGACTTTTATTGTGTCAATTCAGACAGCCTTTGACATTGTGAGATAATGGTTTGTACCTTTGGTAGTCATCTCCAAGATAACCACTGTCCCTGCATGCTAAATCTGTTCACTGTTGCATTAGATGCATCACATTGATTTGTTGAACACCCTTTCAGTGCGTACAGATTAAGATTTCATTATGATACAAGATTAACTAGGTTAGAATTCTATCAGCTCAAGTAAACCATCCTTTTTGGTATTGTGCTAAGACTCTACAGGACACAAGCCTAATTGGAATTCAGGGAGATCCTGGGCTGCCAAATCATCCACCTTCTCTTGACTTCCTCAGTTGTGTCTAAAGAAATGAAAAGCAATTTCTTCGGCACTGGCTTGATTGCTAGATTTGTCAAAAAGATTAGACATTTAGACATCGGTCTGCCTTTGGGCTCCACTCCAGATTTGTGTGTCAGCAACTACCCCCTCAGCTTTCAACTCTGCCAGGGTATCCACAAGTCAGTGAAACCATTTGCCCATTGCTAAGAGTTTGCTTCATCAGTCCCTGGGCATAGCTACATGGCAATGGCCAAATCTTCAGTATTTCCCTAAAACTTTAGCCTGAGCCTTGAGGGACCCAGTTTCTGTGGTGGTATAGCTGAGAACTTGCTGATTGAATAAAAAAAAAAAAAATTCTTTCACGTGATGAGGGGCGTCACTGGCTAGGCAGCATTGACTGCCCATCCCTAATTGCCCAGAGGGCAGTTAACAGTCATTGCTGTGGGTCTGGAGTCAAATGTAGACCAGACCAGGTAAGGATGGCAGTTTCCTTCCCTAAAGGACATTAGTGAACCAGATTGTTTTTTTCCTGACAATCGACAATGGATTTGTGAATAGTTGTGCACTGACAGGGAATGTCTACACAGTTGCTTCTTCTTCTCCTCATGATTGTGTAAGAACAAATGGAAAGCCAACCAGCAAAAAGCATGCTAACTCTCTTCACCCATACATGAGATACATCACATTTGGGGGCAGCTTTTCAATGCATACACATTGAGATTCCATTATAGTCCAAGAATTGACTAAGTTAGAATTCTATTAGCTCAAATAAACCATTTTATCAAATAGTGAGGAGGGGAGAAGAGAGAATCTTTTAAACAAGTTTTTTCTCTTTGTGCCACTGATATGTATTGCAGTCAGAAAGTAAATTGTCAAAATTTTACAACCAGAAATTTAACTTGGAGATTGACGACAGCACCTGGATTTTCTACAATATGAAAAGTTGGAATTTTATAGATTTATAATCCTTGTAAGACATTTGGTTTGGAATTGACTTTAGGACAATGCAGAAACTGAAGGAGTTCACCAGGTGATGATCAGATTTGGTATTTAAGTAATTGCCGTTAACTTGCTGCAGCATCAGGATAATGCAGAAGGGCAGACTATGTATGGCACAAAGGGATAACTTCTTTAAAATTACTTTTGAGCTTAGATAATTAACACAAACAAAGGACTTTGACTAAATTAAGAATAAATACTGAAGTATTCTACTGTTCATACTAACTTCCTAAATTGAGTTTAGGGAAGTAAAGATTTGTTCTTGAAAAGCTACCTTTATTGTTTGTTTCGTAACACCTTTTAGTATTTTGCAGTAATAGGAGCACTAATAAAAATGAAGTGTATGTATCTGTGAGACAACACGAGCAGATACACAGCATGAATAGCAGTAGAACTTAAGGTGAAAAGATTGAATCTCTGCCTTAACTTGTGAATTTAATAGCACATGAAAAGGACTTATTGGGTCACACAGAATATTGTTGTGAAGATGTTTGGTGTAGAAGGAATGTGACAGCTATGGTAGTTTAATATTTTACGATTTTTGATCTGCACCATAAAATACATTTCCTAAAAACAATTGAATGGTCCATTTATTGGTGTGAGCCTGCTCTCTATGAAATCACCTTGTACCTAATGAAAATTGTTACTTATAACCACAAATATTGAATCTCTAGATACTAAATGCAGACCAAGGTGCTAGTGCACTAAAACAGAAATATAATAAAAATAACTGCAGAAACACACTTTAAAACATCTGTAAGGTCAGCTAAGTCAGGATAAATTTTAAGTTCCATGGGGACGGTCTGGAAGTAGGATGCTCTGGCAAATGGTGAGGAAAGTCATTAGAAGTAGATCCAATACCATCACTCCTTTGCCAGTATGCCACAGCAACAGGAGAGATGGTGACAGACACACTCTGGTTGAATAATTAAGGGCAATTCCCAGCTGAACAGGCATTTTGCCCGTGTCAGAAGAATACTCCACTGCATGGGTGGGGAGAGCCATCATTTATGGGCACTCCATGGCTCACTGAGCAAGCATCTGTCAACAATGGCCAACCATGCAGCATCAGCACCACGCTCACCCAAGCTTTCCTCAACCTACCTCAATTCTCTACAAATGTATCCTCCTATGAAGGCATCCTCTCTCTGGAGTTGCATTCTCAGAAATGGCCACTGCTCGTGGCAGTGCCACTGTAAGGTTGGAGGTGGACAGCCCCAGATTTGTCCTCTTAACTGACCACCAGTAGCAAAAGGCAACCTGGGTCCCATTGCATGCCCAAATGGAGCCATTTCTTGCTTTTAGCCCAGCAGGTGAACTTGCCAATAATCAAAATTTAGACCCAAAAGTGCCATTTATCGCAAACATCATTCAACGCCCTTTAAGTGTTCCAATTCCCTTTCATAGCTAAGATCATAAAAGATCAAACTTTCATTTGTATGGCATCTTACATAACATACCACAACGATTTTTCTGCATGATTTTTAGGGGGTCCGATGACAGATGCCTGGACTAACATCCACAAATTCACCATGCACCACCCAGAGTTAAAGAAATTCAGGAGCAAATTTGGCACTCCCTATAAGCACATTATTGTTTGGATGATATATACTGTCTTTGGAGACTGAGGAGTCAGGGAAGTGCTTGATTCCTTATCCTATGGCAGCTGCTTGGTTTGACATTGCCCTTACTTAATAGAGTAACATTCCCTCAGACAATGTTCTGAAATAGGATCCTGCTTGGGACTGATAACCTGTGTAGCTTGGTTATTAAAAAAGCCCATTCCTGAATGAGCACTTGTGTTTGCAATGAAGTGTCAGCCATCCTGGCTTGATCCCCAATCCGAAAAGCATTTCTTTTTGGTTCCCCTCCCACAATGGGCATGGTGGGACCTGTGGGTGGAGCACTTCACCGGGCGCATGGTTGAACTTCCAGCTCTGGCACAAACTCCATGTTCATTTTAACAGAAAATCAGCAAAGTGTGAATTTTGGTGAGTTTCATGGAGGGTTTCTCTCCATGAGTCTGAATGAGATTTCTCACACTATCCTCCAAAATTCATCTCTTTGAATAAAGCATTCTGACTCGATGGAATCTTGCTTATCCTGGTTTCCTTCTTGTCAGAGGTAGAAATACTTGTTACTGCTCAAGATTCTACGCGCTCTTCCTGCTGTTTGCACTTAACCTCCATGTGTTCCACTTGGTGACGCCCGTAGTGGTTAGCACCTTCACACATGCTGCTTCTCTGTTTGGTGCGTTCTGGGGCAAGTGAGTACCACATGTCAATGGGGATGTTGCCTTTGTTTAGGGAGGCCTTCAGAATGTCCTTGTAGCATTTCATCTGTTCTCTGAGTGACGCTGATCATTGTGAATATACTATCATCTCTTTATATGTTGAGCTGCCCACCCCTTCACAAATATTCTCCCCTGCAACATCCCAGCATGCTGCTTCCAATCCTCAAATTTGAGTTGCAACTTCCCTGAACTCAATCTCCCTTGGTTTTCATTGAGTTTACCCCTAGGCTGACCGTGGTTCACTCCTCAGACTGTAGCAATGCAGATTCCCAGTCCTTGACAACCCTGAGACGTCAACTGATTGTTGCTAAGTCGCTGGACCAATACTGGATGCTGCCCTTGACTTGCTGTGCTGGGACCCCCTGACTGAAGGTTGTCTCCATGAGGACCCTGAGGGATGGCCATACCTTTTAGAATTTGATACTTGGGCACTTGGCTGAAGTATATGAAGTATGCTTGCCATATAAACTGCTGGCAAATGGTGCAGGTGTAAGATTCACATATCACAGAGGAATACAGCAACATGTCTGCCCCCTTGACTGTTCAGTGCTAACAGCCACAACAAGTTGCCTGGCTTTGTGTCTGTGCTAAACAGTAAGGCAAGACAGAACTACTATAAACCTTTAAGCTCTGTTTGAGGGGACAAAATGCTAATGGCTAGCAAGACAGAGATACTGTGAACATCCGAGTAAAAGCAAAGTAATGAGCACTAGGAGTGCAAAAGAAAAGAGATCTAGTTGAATCCGTGAGATGAGTGATTATACCTGCACACGCAGAGTATCCTAGCAGCAGCACTACAATGAAAGGTGCCAATATGCTTTAACATGCAGCATTGAAGCAGACAGTCATACTGTAGATGATTGAAGAGGTGCCATGAGGATGCAGTGAGGCTGTTACATGTCTGATGCCGACCTCCGTGGATAGGATTATAGGCAGTCACTGCCCATGGACTATGCCTAGAGATGTTGGAAATATCATTCAAGATGGGTGGCTGGAGGAGCAAGCGGCAGGCTGAAGCTACCATAAGCTATATCAGACTTCCATGTCAGGAATAGTCACTGCCTACTTTCTATCCAGCAACGAAGCAAGATTAGGTAATAATGACATACACTTCACCGCATGCATTTTTTTATACATTCACAGGACATGGGCATCATTAGCTGGCCAGCATTTATTGCCAATTCCTAGTTGCCCTTGAGAACGTGGCGGTGAACCACCTTCATGGACTACTGTAGTCTATTTGCTGTAGGTATATCCAAAATACCATTAAGGAGGGAGTTCCAGGATTTTGATTCAGTGACACTGAAGGAATGGTGATGTGTTTTCAAGTCAGGATGGTGAGGCCCCTCACCACTCACTGGGGAGATTCTTGCCTTGCCATTCAACATTTAGTTGGTGAAATCAGGACTTGATTTTCTCCATGTCAATAAGCTAACTTATTTCTGATCACACCCTATTTTCCCAACAGACTCACTAACTCACAAATCATTCGGCAGCTGAGAAGACTCCAACAATAGTTTGATTTCCAATACTCAACAGAAGGAAAAATCAAGGGGCGCTGAGGAGAGGGAAACATTTATGATGTCAAAATTTGGTGTGATTTAGTGACATTTGACTGTGAAGTATTATAAATCTTATGGATTATAATCATACGAAAATCCAGTCTAACACTGTGGATGGGTGAAGAAGTTGGAAGGGGACTTGTAGCAGCATGGTTCCCACATAGGACCATTGGGATAATACGGAACAGGCATTTTGTGTGCTTGCTCAGTAAGTGTGGTGGTTGGCTTATTTATATTTTATTTTATGGCACTCCCAGCACATTACACAGGCCATACCGGAGGGATTAGTTATTGTAGTAAGATCATGTCTAGGCTGTTGATAGAAAGTAGTCCACACCCATGTCAGTAAACATCAATCCTTAACCATCTCTTGAATAAAATTATCCTTATTAATCAAGATACGTCTGCACACTCAGGTCCCAGTTCATGATCTGATGTCATTTTGACATAGCTCTTTATGCACATGCTCAGTGGTTTTCATTAGAGTCAAGCCATTGTTAACCTTGACTGTACAATTACATTGGATTTTCTTCAACCATCAGTGTTCTACTGAAGGCATATTGCCACGAAGGACAGAGTGCACAAGGGCAGTGAAGGGATTGGAGGACAGTCATGAGGGAGGGTAGCCATAGAAATTTGAGACCTTGTATTCAGTATCAATTCTGAACTGCTGCTGTGTGGCTTTCAGGTTACTTTAGTCATTTTGAAGGAGACCCTTAATAAACTCTAAAAAGCCTTATGCTTGATGTTGGTTAGCTACACTTTGTACTTAGGTGCTGCAGCCTCCATAACAGATAACACACAACGTGCCTTAGTACATCAATTGCCTACTTCCACTTATCAGCCCCTTTTAAATTTTCAGCCATTGTGCTGTTATTATCATGTTTAAATGAAAAAGGCACATAATAAATGAGCAATTGGTGTCCTGCCCACTTCTTGAGCATTACATTTTAAATTACCACTTTTTCAATTTCTAACCTTTGGCAAAAAAAACTTATCCTATTAAATCTTTTCAAAT
Source organism: Rhincodon typus (assembly GCF_021869965.1). Lineage (NCBI taxonomy): Eukaryota > Metazoa > Chordata > Chondrichthyes > Orectolobiformes > Rhincodontidae > Rhincodon > Rhincodon typus. Next base: position 46,191,063 of record NC_063343.1, on the reverse strand, counting down.
CGTTAAAAATCTTGCCGGCAGTGAAAAGCCAAGAATCAGTATTCTGTGCGCAAATATTTTTCTTCACTCATTCAACAGCAATGGAAGCAGTTAATATGACCAGAGTTATATTGTACTGAAGTGTCTGATCCATAATACATGGCCCTAAACAATTCAAAATTAAACTGCAGCATTTATAAGTGACTCCTGGTTTTAAAGATTTAACAAAAACATCTTTAATTATAGAATTGCTTGCTGATTTTCAGCAATTCTATCAAAATAGTATAAAAAGTTCATAATGATTAATTGTGGGTTTATTGGCATTATGTCACTACTAAAACATCCAAGTATCAAGTGAACATCTGGCATTCCAATGGGATATTACAAAGAGAACACAGCATTCCACTACGGGCATCTGGTTAATGGAAGAAAAATAACATTTAATGCACAACAAAAACAAACAGCGAACAATACATTTTCCTTTTATAATGGCTGTTTAAAGGCGTTTAAAATCACTAATGCATTATGAAATACTTTGGAAGCAGTATTATTCCTAGGATACATGATTCGGAATGTATTCTTTATTCAGGATCCAAGATTCAAATTCAATTCAGCTTTAAGGACACTTTCCAAGTGACTCATTTCTCTTTCTGCCAAGTTCTAATTTGACAAAAAAAATCTGCAGTAGGAAATTACAGTGTTTATCCCTGCTTAATAGCATATCGTCAAATCAAGATATGCATGCTGTGTAATCTACAATCGCAAAAGCAATTTATATATACATAAACATTACTGTAATAGGTGAAAGGATATTCATTTTACTTACTATTGTCAAATCCAATGTAGATTTTTAGTACAAAATGATCAGTGCAGTTGAGAAATCAGTTCACAAACCACACCCTACATTTTATTTCCCAAATCTAATTTAAATTCTATAATTTAAATAGAGCAGAAAACAGGAACACCAACATTAAGCACACACCAGGGGTTAGGAACAGAGCAATTAGAGGCTAAGCGACAAATTACTAACAGTTTAAAGAATTATGATTAATTATGACTTTTAAAAAATTGTATTTGGTGTTTGTGTTGAATAGCAACTGAATGATATTATAATGTGGTTCCAGGCTGCAAAGGTCTGACATGATGAGAAAAGTTGCAGAATGAATGAGAATATTGAGGCACTCTGATGCTATTATTTGCATCTCCATTGACCTTTCAGCTCGTAGACCCTCTGATATCAGTGACACTTTTGGGAAAATGCTTGCGAGTGCAATCATCAAGCACTTAATATTTAAAAGGAGACTGTTATGAATGTGAAACTTCCCAAGGCTGTCATGTTAAAAATGTTTTCTTTCATACGAGGTGAAACAGAATGTTCTAAATTGGAGAAATCAAACTGTACTCTGCTCAGAGACAGATGCCATGTGATTTGGTAGTCATGGGGACAGAGGCCCAAGTCAAAAATCAAAATAAACTCAAGCGAGAGATTTCATAGCTTGACACAAAATAGGGGCAGCTGGTCTTGCTGAATAAAGACTCATAGTCTCAGTCAGTTTCAAACAGAGACCACAGAAAAGACAATGTGGCAGAGACAGGGGAGAAAGAGGACCATTATAGTGTTGACCCCAAACAGAATGCTGGTGTAATGTGGTTATCTGGTGAAAAACAGAACATTTATTCCATATTCACTAATGTTTACACAATGTTCAGTGCCATTCAAAAATCCTCAAATAATGAGGCAGTGTATAGCTATATGCAGCAAGACCGGGGCAAGACTCAGACCTGGATTGTTAAGAGGCAACTAATATTTATGCCACACAAATGCCAAAAAGAGTTAAAATACCTCTCCCTGACTTTATGATGTTATCACTTGCTTAGTTGGATCACTGGTTTGTAATATAGTATAACGCCAACAAAGCAAGTTCAATTCTTGCACTGGCTTAGGTGGCCATGAAAAATTCTCCTTCTCAATCTCTCCCCTCAGTTTAAATAACCACTAGTCATCTCCCTCCAATGAGACAGCAGCCTTCTGGTCCGGAAGGATATGAAAACTTTGCTTTTACATTGTTGATGGGGATTCAGCAACCTAGAAATCACCATAGATTAGACTGGAAACATGCCTGGACCAGCATGCAAATACTGTGGTTTTAGGAGCAGGTCAGGGAGAGGGGTGGTATTCTACAATGACTGGCTCACCTCCTGACTCTTCACAATCCTGCTCACAATCTACAAGGCACAAACCATAACTACAATGGAAGTCATACCATGTGGTGAAGATTAGTCGGAAGCCAGAGGATTGGGAAGTCTTTAAAAATCAGAGGACAACTTTAAAAGCAATAAGGGGGGAGAAGATGAAATGAGAATAAGCTAGCTAGTCATATGAAAGAAGATTGCAAGAGTTTTTTAAAAAAAAGATATATAAAAAAGTAAGAGAGATGCAAGAATGGACATTGAATCACTGGAAAATGAGGCTGGAGAAACAGCAATAGAGAACAAAGAAATGATGGAGGAACTGAATAGGTACATTGCATCAGCATTCACAGTGGAAGACACCAGCAGCATACCAGAACTTCAAGGTAGTAGGAGCAGAGGTGAGAGTAGTGGCTATCAGTTAGGTGAAGGTGCTGGGGATGCTGAAATGTTTGAAGATAAATAAATCATCCAGATTGGATGGACTACATCCCAAGATTCTGAAGGAGATAGCTGAGAAGATCATGGAGGACGTGGTGGTGATCTTTCAGGAATCACTGGAGTCAGTAAGGATTCCAGAGGACTGGAAAATAGCTAATGAAACGCTCCTGTTTAAAGAAGGGAGGGTGGCAGAAGATAGGAAACTCTAGGCTGGTTAGCCTGACCTTGATCATTAGTAAGATTTAAGAATTCATTAAGAATGAGATTGCGGAGTACTTGGAAGTGCATGGTAAAATAAGGCCGAATCAGAACAGCTTCGTCGAGGGGAAGTCATTACTGATAAATCTGTTCAAATTCTTTGAGACAATGAGCAATTTAGACAATAGACAACCAGGGAACATTATCTATTTGAATTTCCAGAAAGCTTTTGACAAGGTGCTGTACTGAATACTACTAAATAAGATAAAAGCCCATGATGTTAGGGGCAAGATACTGGCATCGATAGAGGATTAGCTTGCTGGCAGAAGGCAGAGAGTGGCAGAAAGTGACTAGTGGAGTGCACAAGTGTTGAGGCCTCAACTATTCACGTTATACATTAACGATCTTAGCAATGTTGCTACATTTGCAGATGGAGGGATAGGTAGTGCTAAGGAAGTGGGGAGGCTGCAGAAGGACTTGGATAGGCAAGGAAAGTGGGCAAAGAAGTGGCTGATGGAATACAATGTGAGAGAGTGAGAAGTTGTGCACTTGGTCAGAAGAATAGAGGAATACGTTACTTTCTAAACAGGGAAAGACTTTGGAAACCTAAAGCTCAAAAGGGATTTAGTTCAGGATTCTCTTAAGGTCAACTTGCAGGTTCAGTTGGCAGTTTTGAAGGCAAATGTCATTTTTGTTTTACTCATTCATGGAATGAGGGCATTGCTGGCTCAGCTAGCATTGATTGCCCAGTGGGCAGTTAAGAGTCAACCACATTGCTGTGGGTCTGGAGTCACATGTAGGCCAGACCAGGTAAGGATGGCAGTTTCCTTCCCTAAAGGGCATTATTGAACCAGCTGGGTTTTTCCAACAATAAACAATAGCTTCGTGGTTGTCATCCAGATTTTTATTGAATTCAAAATTCCACCATCTGCCATGATGGGATTCAAACCTGTGTCCCCAGAACATTAGTTGGGTCTCTGAATTAATAGTCCAGCAATAATATCACAAAGTCGTTGCCTCCCGTTATGACTGTTAGCATTCATTTTGAAAGTTCTGGAAAAAAGAGATCAGGGATGTACTGCTGACACTGCATAAGGTTCTGATAAGACCACATTTAGAATATTGTGAGCAGTTTTGTGCCCAATTACTAAGGAAAGATATGCTGGGATTAGAGAGGGTCCAGAGGAGGTTTACAAGGATGATCCCTGGGATGAAGGGTTTGTCATATGAGGAGCAGTTTAGGACTCTAGGTCTGTACTTGTAGTTTAGAAGGTTTAGGTGGGGGTGGGGTGGGAATCTCATTGAAACTTGCACAATACTGAGGCCTGGACTGAGTGAATGCAGAGAAGATGATCGACTAGTAGGAGAGACTCGCACTAAAAATCAAAGCCTCAGATTGAAGGAATGACCCTTTAGAATGGAGATGAGGAGGAATTTCCTAAGCCAGAAGGTGGTGAATCTGTGAAACTCATTGCCGCAGAAGGCTGTGGAAGCCAAGTAACTGAGGGTCTTAAGATATAGATAGATAATTCTTAATTAGTTAGGAGATCAAGCACTTTGGGAAGAAGGCGAAGAATGGGGTTGAGAAACATATCAGTCATGATTGAATGGCAGAGCAGACTCGATGGGCTGAACAAAGAACGAAAGAACAAAGGAGAGTACAGTACAGGAACAGGCCCTTCGGCCCTCCAAGCCTGTACCAATCATCATTCCCTAACTAATCTATCCTTCTATTCCCTCCTTATTCATGTAACCATTCAGATGCCTCTTAAATGTCGCCAATGTGCCCACTTCCACCACATCCTTTGGCAGTGCGTTCCAGGCTCCTACCACTGTGTGAAAAACTTTTCTCGCACATCCCCCTTCAACTTTCTCCCTCTTACCTTGAACCTGTGCCCCCTCATAACTGAAACTTCAACCCTGGGAAAAAGCCTTTGACTATCCACACTATCTATGCCTCTCATAATTTTGTAGACCTCTATCAGGTCTCCTCTCAGCTGCCGTCTTTCCAGTGAAAACAATCCAAGTCTTTTTAACCTTTTCTCATAGACAATGCCCTCAAGATCGGGCAACACCATGGCGAACCTTCTCTGCACTCTCTCCAAAGCTTCCACATCTTTCTGGTAATGTGGTGACCAAAACTACACTCAATACTCCAAATGTGGCCTAACAAGGGTTTTATGAAGAATTGTCCTGACCTGAAACGTCACCCTTCCTGCCCTTCCAATGCTGCCTGGCCTGCTGTGTTCTTCCAGCTCCACATTGTGTTATCTCTGACTCCAGCATTGGCCATTCTTACTATCTCTTTTATATAGCTGCAACATGTTTTGCCAACTCTTGTACTCCATGCCCAGGCCAATGAAGGCAAGCATGCCATATGCCTTCTTAATCACTTTGGCCACCTATATTGCCACATTTAGGGAACTGTGGACCTGCATGCCCAGATCCATCTGTATGTTAATGTTCCTAAGGATTCTGCCATTAACAGTATAATTCACATCTAAATTTGATCCACCAAAATGCATCACCTCACATTTGTCTGGATTAAACTCCATCTGCCATTTCTGTGCCCAAGTCGCCAATCTATCTATATCCTGTTGTATCCTTTCACAATCGTCAGCACTATCAGCATCTCCACCAATCTTCGTGTCATCTGCAAACTTGCTAATCAGGCCACCCACACTTCCCTCAGAGCATTCATAAATACACTACAAACAACACAGGATCTAAGACTGATCCTTGTGGAACACCACCAGTTACCGGTCTCCATTCTGAAAAAACTCCCTTCCACCGCTACCCTCTGTCTTCTATGACCAAGCCAGTTTTGTATCCATCTAGCCAGTCCACCCCAAATCCCATGTGATTTTAGTTTTTGTACCAATCTGCTGTGTGGGACTTTATCAAATGTCTTACGAAAGTCCATTTCAACTACAGCCACAGACCTTCCCTCAATCATCTTTGTCACGTCTTCAAACAATTCAATCAGGTTGGTGAGACATGACCTTCCCCGTACAAAACCATGCTGCCAGTCACTAACTAGTCCATTTTCTTCCAAATGTGCATATATCCTGTCCCCCAGTATCTTCTCCAAGAGCTTCTCTACCATAGATGTCAAGCTCACCGGCCTATAATTTTCTGGATTATCCCTGCTTCCTTTCTTAAACAAGGGAACAACATTGGCTCATCTCCAGTCCTCTGAAACGTCACCTGTGGTCAAGGAGGATGTGAAGATATCTGCTAATGCCTTAGCTATTTCGTCCCTTGCCTCTCGCAGTAATCTGGGATAGATCCCATGTGGTCCTGGGACTTGTCTACCTTAAAGCAATTTAGGATACCCAAAGCTTCCTCCTTCAATATATTGACATTCTCTAGAGTATTCACACACTCATCCCTAACCTCAACATGTCTTTCTCCTTGGTGAATACTGATATAAAATACTCAAAGGATCGCCCCCACTTCCTACAGCTCTATATATAACTTTCCTCCTTTGTCCTTGAGTGGACCTACTCTCTCCCTTGTTACCCTCTTTTCTCTAATATATGCATAAAAAGCCTTGGGATTCTCCTTGACCCTGTCTGCTAAAGACATTTCATGGCCCCTTTTAGCCTTCCTAATTCTGCGTTTAAGTTCCTTCCGACTTTCTCTATCCTCCTCAATGGCTTCATCAGTTTGTAGCAGCCTGGACCTGTCATATGCTTCCTTTTTCCTATTGAATAAGTTTACAATTTCCCTTGTCATCCATGGGTCCTGAATCCTGCCACTCATATCCTTTAGTTTTGCAGACATGTGTATCCTGTACTTTAGTCAATTGGTCTTTAAAAGCCTCCCACATGCCAGACGTAGATTTGCCCTCAAATAACTGCTCCCAATCCACATTCCCCAATTCCTGTCTAATTTGGGTGTAATTGGCCCTTGCCCAATTACGCACCCTCACCCGAGGGCCACTGTTGTCCTTGTCCATGACTACTCAAAATCTTATGGAGTTATGGTCACTAAGCCCAAAATGCTCTCCTACCACACTATCAATCACCTCTCATGGTTCATTTCCAGTACCAAATCTAGTACGGCCTCCTCTCTGGTTGGATTATCAACATTCTGCCTCAAAAAGGTCTCCTGGACACAACTAACAAATTGCTCTCCACCCGAGCCCCTGGCTCTAAGGGAGTCCCAGTCAATAAGAGGAAAGTTGAAATCACCCACCACAACTACCTTGCTTTTTTTACACTTTTCCAGTAACTGATTACATATCTGCTCCTTTGTCTGCTGTGGGCTGTTGGGAGGTCAATAGAAAACTCCCATCATTGTGATTTTACTCTTCCTATTCCTGAGCTCCACCCATAATGCCTCACTGCAAGGTTCCTCCGATGTATCCTCCCTCAACACAGCTGTGATGTGATCCCTAGTCAGCAATGCAACTTCCCCAACCCTTTTGTTTCTCTTTCTGTCCTGTCTAAAACAGCGATATCCAGGAATATTAAGCTGCCTTTAACTATATCTCTGTTATGGCAATAACATCGTAATTCCATGCAGTAATCCATTCTCAAAGTTCATCTGTCTTACCCATTATATGTCTTGCATTAAAATAAAAACACTCCAGACTTCCAGTCCCTCTGAGCCCCGCAACTTCTCTCTGCCTGCTCTTACTCTGCACTATGCATATCTCAGTCTCTCCTTTGTCCCTCAGTCCCCGCACTTACTGGCCTATTGTTCCGGTTCCAACTCCTCTGCCACACTAGTTTAAACCCTCCTGAACAGCTCAAGCAAACCTCCCGCCCAGGATATTGGTGCCCCTCCCATTCAGGTGCAACCCGTCTTTCCTGTACAGGTCCCACCTTCCACAGAAAGCATCCCAATGATCCATATATCTAAAGCTCTCCCTCCTACACCAGCTCTGTAGCCATGTGTTCACTGCACTCTCTTTCTGCTCCTAGCCTCACTAGCCCATGGCACACGTAATAATCCTGAGATATTTACCCTGGTAGTCCTGTGTTTTAGCTCCCTACCTAACTCCCTGAATTGTCTTCGCAGGACCTCTTCCTTCTTCCCACCTAAGTCATTTGTGCCAATTTGGACAATGACTTCTGTCTCTTTTCCCTTACATTTCAGGATTTCCTGTACCCACTCAGATATCCAGGACCCTGGCACCAGGGAGGCTACACACCATCCCAGAGTCTTTTTTATGGCCACCGAAATGCCTGCCTGTGCTGATGACTATCGAGTCACCTACTATTGCTTGCCTGGACTTTGCCCTACCCTGCTCTACAGCAGAACTAAAACACTCTCTCTGCCCCCTGTATGCACCGCAGTGTGTCCAGCTGCTTCACCAACCGAACCACGCAGTCTGTGAGGAGCTGCAGCTGGTCACACTTCCTGCAGATGTTGTTGTCAGGGACACTAGACTGCTCCCTGATTTCCTACATCTGACAGGAGGAACATACCACTGTCCTAACTGCCATCTCCTCCCTTGTACACTTAAACAAAAAATAAATCTTATCTTGCCTAATCACATCGCAGTGCCTTTCTTGTGGTTAGAGATGGTGGGGGTGTGGGGTTGGAAATACTACACTAATGTAGTGTTTCGGTTTAACCACTCCTCAACAGCAGTTCCTCTGCAACATTCAGACCAGTCGCGGTGACTGCAGCGTCACCTCCCAGAATTCCTCTCAGTGATGTCTCAGCCACCAACTGATTATATCTTACAGACTTCACTTTCCTGGATGAGTATGGCTCCAAAAACACTCAAGGAACTAACGACATCATGGTTAAAGCAGACTGCCTGTTTTGCACCACACACCAACTGAATATTCACTCAGTAAACAATTGGGGGAGCACATGATTTGACCAGTGAAGCATTAATTGGGCACAGTGAATACAGCTGGGGTGACTAAAATACGGGCAGATTAACTACTCGTTCATTGTGTCATAACTGGAATCACTACCAAAAGGCAAATTTTTACAAAAGTACAATCAAAATTTGGAGCTGGAAGACGTGGGATTGCTCCTACCAAGTTGACCTCATTGCAAAATATGTTGCTGTAAATTCCTTTTAAAGTCCTTTTTCATCAGGCTTCAGAAAACTGCTTCTTGAACTACCAAAGCATGGCTTACCTTTAACAGCCATCTTATATCAACAAGCTAAATACCCAACAACTCACCTATCAACATGGGAAATTATGGAAACAAGTTATGGAGGCTAGATCATTGTCTTTTTCCTTTTATTCATTCCTGGATATCATTAGTTGAGACAGCATTTGTTGTCTATCCCTAATTGACTTTTGATTTGATTGATTTGCGAGGACCATGAGTCGACCACATTGCTGTGGGACTGCAATCACATGCAGGCCAGACCAGGCTCGGATGACAGACTTCCTTGCCTAAGAAGGACATCAATGAACCAAGTGGGGCTTACAACAAATGATAATGGTAACTGGTCACCATTAGGCTAGCTTTCAATTCCCCTTTTTTTAAATTAAATTCAAAATTTCACATCTGCCACAGTGCAATTTGAACATGTCCTCAGAGCATCAGCCTAGGGTGTGGATTACTAGTCCAAAGACATTACCACTACATGACTGCCATCCAAGAAGCATACTATTCATGTCCAGTGAAGAGCCAACTGAATACATGATGCTGCAGCATTCGGCAGTCACTTCACCCCAAATCGACATTTGGTAAGAATAATGCTGCAAGTTGAAAAATTGGCTCCATATAATGTATCACAGAAAACATTTTCAGAAACATTTACAGATTTCCTTCGGATGAGGGTTATAATGATTCTGGCTCCTCTGGATCCCTTCATTGACCAATTAGACTCCTGTCTCTGGAGTTTACAATGTGTGGAATGCAGAATGCTTACTATAATCACACTTATCTGTCACAAGGCAGCATTTAGGAAAGAAGGTTATTGTTAAATGATCATTTAATTTCACTGTAGCTTGTGGACAAAACAAACTGGTACAACAGAGGAAATACATCACTTCTCCTGAATCCATCAAACTGTTTTCTACACTTCCAGGGTGTGGAGGCTGTACTCCTTTGATGTATGACTATGACCTCATCTGACTGGCCATCTATCTAAATGAGTTAGAAGGGGCACTTTGAGCTGTGTGCACTATAGATATGGTGGAAGCTTTTAACTAACCTAACTGCCAATTAGATGCTGGAAACAATTAGAATCCACTTTCTCATTTTATTCCAGCCAATATTTACTTATTGCACACACCATAAATATAGTTTCAGTCTTTTACTGATGATGGATGCTTTACAGCAAGTATTATAACCATTACTATTATTGGTAGGTGATTCTTTCAGCCTCATTAACCACAAAATAGAGCTGTTATAATCATTACAGCTGTCAACAAATATGCTGGCAGAGAAAGAAGTCCTTCATCAAATCAGTGGCTTGCAGCATTCAGCTCATCTGTGTTCCTAGATCTGCTTCAAGACCAGGTGCATGGCATCTGCTTGAAGACAGCAATTTAAGCATTTGCTATCACAATAAAGCAGCAACATTTAGATTGTATGTGTCCAAAGGTGGCTTTCTGTTTGCACACTTTAATGAAGGCATTTATTAACCTCTGAAATTGAAACAAATTTATATTATCTCAATATCTGCCGTAATCTGGGAGAGAAAAAGATTCATTGCAGCACAGAAGGAAAATAAAGCAACAGCAACATGATTCAATTAATTTAATCTTTTCCCTGGACAGACTGACAGTAAAATACCAAGCTTGGAGTCATGTGCAGCGGTTATCGTGAAATTAGAGGATATATTTCTGTGTAGTAAAAGGTCGCCACAAAAAAAATCACAAAGTTAAAAAAATCAAAGGCATATGTGTTGTTATAGCAGCTTTGATTATTCCTTAACACAAAGTGAGCAGGAGCAGACACCATGGTACCAATGATCATTGTGTGGAATCAACATTCAAGGTGCATCCTCTCCAAGCCCTACTCAGCAAGACAGAATTATGGATCTCCAGGGACTATTGTTGAGGAGCAAAGTACGAGGAAGTGCATCAGCAACTTAGCCAGACATTGTTAGCTGTGCCATGTACCCTTTTCACAATAACAAAGAAGATACTCACTGACACTCAGAATGGGTCCCATATGGGCCATTCAGCTCCTGAACTCATTAAAACCTAGGTTCAAATATGGACAAAAGAGCTGAACTTCAGGGATGAGTTGAGAAAGAGACCACCCTTATCATTCAGGCTGCATTTAAATGTTGCATCAAGGAGCCCTAATAAAATTAGAGTCAAATAGGAATCGGGGGAAAACTCTGCTGGTTGGAATCATAACTAGCATAAAGAAAGTTGTGATTATTGGAGGGTAGTTACTTCAGCTCCAGGACATCTCTGCATGAGTTTGTCGGAATAGTGTCTAGGCCCAACCACCTTCAGGTGTTTCAATGAATTTTCTTCCATCCTACGGTAAAAAGTGAGAATATCATTAACGATCGCATAATGCTTAGCGTCATTTGAGACTTCAACATTTGAGGAATCGATGTCCAAATGCAATATCAAAAGACTTGGGTTGACAGGTGGAATGCAACATTCATCCCACACATCCAACTCCAACAAGAGAGAATCCAACAGTCAGCTCTTGAAATTCAATGGCATTCCCATCACTGAACCCCTCATTATCCATATTCTAGGAGTTACCATTGACCAGAAGCTCAATTGGACTGGCTATATAAATACTGTGGCTACAAGAGCAGGTCAAAGGCTAGGAATTCCATAGCAAAAAACTCACGTACTGACTCCACAAAGTCTGTCCACCATCTACAAATCACAAGTCAGGAATGCATGGAATATACTCCTCACTTGCCTGGATGAGCGCAACTTCAACTCAAGAAGCTTGACATCGTCCAGAACAAAACAGCTAACTTGAATGAAAGCAAAATATTGCAGATGCTGGAAATCTGAAACAAACACAGGATGTTGGAGAAACTCAGAGGGTCTGGTAATATCTGTGGAGGGAGAAACAGAGTTAACATTGAGTCCGGTATGACTCTTTTTGCAATTCTGATGCTGTCAGACCTGATTTTCTCTAGCATTTTATGTCTGTTTCTGACAGTTCACTTGATTGACACCACATCCACATTCAGTCCCTCCATCACTGACTCAGTGTAAGCATTGTTACCATCGATAAGATGCACTGCAGAAATTCACCAAGGTTCATTAGACAGCATCTTCCAAAGCTATGACCAGTTCTAATGAAGAGCTACTGGACTTGAAACGTTAACTCTGCTATTTCCCCACTGATGCTGCCAGATCTTCTGAGTTTCACCAGCAATTTCTGCTTTTGTTTCAGATCTCCAGCACCCACAGTTCCAAGTATTAATATAATAAAACAAACAATCTAGAGGGACAACAGCAACACATACACGAGAGCCCCACCACTTGCAATTTTCCTTTCAAGCCACTCACCATTCTGATGCTTAGATTATATCACTGTTCCTTCCCTGTCACCGGGTCAAAATCCTGGGACTTCCTCCCTTAAGGCACTGCTTTGACCAAAGGGCCTGCAGTGGTTCAAGAAGGCAACTCACTGCCATCTTCAAGGGCAACTAAGATTAGCAATAAATGCTAATCCAGCCAGTGAGGCCTACTTTCAATGAATGAATTACAGCAAAAATACCTGACTTAACTTGATCACTTGTGGGTCATGACAGAAAATTGAGCTTAGATTGCACATTGGAACATTATTCAAATCTGACTCAGATAAAATGTGTCCCAGTAGTTTGGACTTTCATTCCATAAGGCAGGGTGGAAAAAAGGAGAAGTGATGGCATTCCAAATACAGACAGAGGGTCGGCAAAAAGCATATATCAGCTCTCAAGCACTTCATCACTGTTCAGCCAGTGTTCTGATGGGGTTAATGTTCACATCATTTTGGCTCCACCCATTCCACTGATATCACAGTCAGTTTGACCCATATGACGGAGGAAAAGAAATCCTGAAGTCCCAAAAGAAAAATCAACCAGGTGAGTTTGCCACTTTACGAACATTACTGCAATAAGGAAAATAGAGAGCTGAAATGTGATTAACGTAAGGGAGAGCCAGCAGCAGGTCTTTAAGTAGCAAAGAAGAAAAAAGGTAAGCTGAGCATTCCAAAGATAAAAGCTTAACTTAGAAGCTGGAAAGAAGCTCTTTGGCAAGAGTGTGGGTTAGGAAATAGAGGAATACCAGCCACACTGAGAAAATACAAAGGCCTTAGTGAAAGAAAGTCTTTCAGGAGCAACTGAAAGCCCCAGGATGTAAAGTTAGAGGTACCTAGAGGAGAAAAGGGAATAACTTTATGGAAAATGATACAAAAACAAGAGAAGAGGAGAGAAAGAATTGTAAAATAACTTCTCTCCTTTCACAACAAACATTGCAGCCATCAATATTAGGCTCTAAAGGCACACCTGTAAGGAATAGTGAATGGGTCGCAGAATTTAAGCTGCATGTGAGGAAATTTAATGACATCTAGTGAATGAGTCCAGCAGAAGAACTAATCAAGAGAAAATAAAGCCTTAAAAAAATGGGGATTCAGTAATTAAATCACAATTTTGGTGGGGAAGTCATAAAGGCTGAGAATATTCTTTTTATTATCAACCAGAGAAGATTTGAGTACTTGAATAGTACTTGAAGTGTTTAGTGGTTCAGATGGTGAAAAGAAGAGAAGATGTTCAGTTTTCCCGGAAGGACGTACGAAAATTCTTGGCTGCACAAGGTAAAACAACTCAATGTAGGCCATTGCTATTTTACTTGTTTAAAAATAAAACAAGAAAGCACAGAAGTACAAGTTTACAATATTATAAATAAACCAGTTTAAAAAGCTTGTAAACAATAAATTGCTAGAACATCCTGTAATAATATATAATTGACAAACTTAACAGTCATACAATAATACAAAGTAAAAAAGGCTGGCCAATAAAGGAAGAGCTGTAATGTTGCTGTGGTTCAGAGTCTAGCAAGGTCTATGGCCATTCAAGTTAAAACAGCATAGGTGAAAACAAGGTCATAAGTTTAGGAAATAGCAGATTATCAACGATATTGCAATGACATTGATATAAAATGCCTCTATAGTAATAAGATTAATCAGCATGTTGAAAAGAAATGGAAGATATATTTCCTAACAGATTCAAAGGACAGAGAAGGATCCAGAAACAAAAAATTCAACTTATAGAGGCAACCATTCCTTGAATGCAGCATTGTCTGAAAATTAATCACTACAACTGAAGCTGGGCAAGTCAATACACTCCTTTATCTAGTGAGTCCAATTGTGTATAGTGTTATTAACAGACAAAGTAACAGTGTATAGGCATTTTTGAAGTTGTAGTACAAGCTTTGATAATGACTTCAAATTTGACTCAATAGAAGAGTTTAGGTTCCAGTGAATCCAATATCATTAATGATCTGTACAGTTCAGTGAGAAACTTAATGTGAAGCCTTGACAATAAAGTTCACAAGTGATGAAATGGTTGTTAAAATTCTTGATAAAACTTTGTCTTTGAACGGTAAGAAGCCCGACAATTTAACTTCAGACAAATTGTGCTGGGAACAGAAGCCAAAAAATCCTGAGAGGAGAAGGCCAAAACTCTCTCAACAGGGCAGAGTTTATTCACTCTATAAACATTGTTCAGAGTTAACATTTCATTAATATGTAGCCATTTTAGTTTTTAAATCAAATGGACTAACTTATGAATGGATTCATATTATTTTTATTTCATACACATATACAGAGCTAGAAAAATTTAACTGCACAATACAGCTGAGAAATCCCTCAGAGCTACTCATGCTCAGTCATTCAACCACCATGATTTCAACGGATGCAGTATGGAAATGCAGGTTGAGAGACAAAACAGGAGCTAGATTTTCTCTCTGGGATGGGGAACCTGACACCAGGATAATCTCTGAGCCCTGACACTGTGCTGCATCGGTGTCACTACCGTGATTCTATTTCCAACCAGAACTGGGTTATGAGTAAGACCCATAACTGGGAGCACTGAATGTCCTTTGAAAAAAATACGATCGCTGAGTTGGTCATTCATTGACAAAATGTCACAGAGGGCATTAACACTGAACAGAACCTAGAAGAATTAGGTATCCATAGGCACTGCCAGGTTGACCCATTATTTCTCATTTTTATTACTTATAACCGGTTTTAAATTCTTAGGGCAGAATAGCAGCAACCTGAGCAATGTGGGTTATGATGGGATTTGTAGAAAAACCGGATGAGATGCCCAAGAAGGCTAAGGGAGCAACTTGCTCTCTCTGTATGTTTAAGCCAAGTCATGAAGTGAGTTTCTCATTGACAGCAGTTAGTTGCCAATTAAAGGAGATTATAAACAAACAAAAGCAGAAATGGGTTGTAAAACGTAGCAGGTCTGACAGCATCTTTGGAGAGAAAATAGAGTTAATATTTTGAATCCTGTGACCTTTCTTCAGAAAGAGCATTATACCTTGTCAAACATCCTACTGGCCCAGCTCATCTCATGAATATTCCAGGTCCTATCTGACTGAATGTGCAAAACAAGTTAGACATCGACAATTGTTGATATAGAAGCCAGAACTGGTACCTTCAGTTTGCCACCAGATGCAAGGATATCTGTGATGAAATCTCCAATATTAGCAGTTTTTCAATCGTTACCTTGTACGATAGCAACTGCACTTATTCTTGCTTTTACAGGAAACTAGGAATCCAGTCCAGGGTTTCTGGACCATCTCCTACAAGTCACAGCAATGGAATAGGAGGAGCTAATTCTTAATCATACCAGTACTGATTTTATTTGTTTACTAAGTTCAGATTTTGAGTTTGTTTTGCTAATAAAGCTTAAACAATTGCTACCTAATTGTTACTCTAAATTTGCAGAGGACTGAGTGGAAAATGTAAAATAAATAATAGTTTAAAATCAAGATAGGAGAGGACAATGCAATTGTTATCAATTGTGCTGTTGAAGGATAAACTAAAATTTTAAAAAATGTAAACTAATTAAAAAATTAGAAATGCATTAGTAACACATTGGATTAGAAGGGTATTTTAGCATATGTGGCCAATGTTTTTAGAAAAGAGAGGGCATATAATGAGGGGTAAGCTGCAGAATAATTCAATTTAAGCACACCGGGCCCATAATCCAGAGGTTGAGGATCAGAACCATTTTGGTAAGTTCTCTTGTGGCACAGTATTAGTACCCCATTGAGTCCATCTGCCTTGGAGGTGTACCATAATATGTTTGAATAGGTTCATGAAAAGTAATTAAATTTAGAATTAAGCAGGCAGTGGAAATATTATGTCTTGAATTAGGAAAAGGATTATAATGAAAATTGTATAAAGGCCCATTAATCGAAGCTGTAAAATGGTAGAATGTGTAAATACAGAAATTAGATGAGCATGTAGTAAAGACGGAGTTGTTTAATGAAAAATTTTAACTTTCATAAATTGGGCTCAGCAAAATCATACAGGCAGCATTTTTAATCGCCCATGAGATGATACGTCTTCCAGTAGCTATGACATGCTGGAACTTTTTCTTTTAAAAGGGGAGGTTGACGTGACTTGCCAAGTTCCACGCCTTAATTCAACTTGCAATCAAACTCATTGAAGTGTGTGTTAAAAACAGCTGAAGGGGACAGAATCACATTCTCTAATAGTTGCAAGAGTGAACAGTCAGGAAATCATGAACAAGGTTGCTGGTGGAAAGTCTTGTGTAAGAAAGAGTAGTCAAACCGAGATATTTATCCAGTGCATTAAGCTGTTGCTGCTTGCGCACAGCTGAAGTTCTTCAGGAGTGAGCATTTCAGCATCAGTGTGGATGAAGAGGTTGCTGCCCCCCCTGCTCTTCTGTATGCTCCATTCAGACAATAACGAGCCCCGTATTGACTGCCACGTGCCTTTTAAGATCCCTTTCTAGCACTAGTTGCCTCTTCTTCTCACCTCCTGCTGTCCCTAATTGGGGACCGGACTTGACTCTGAGTCATTTATGGACGTTACATTGAAAATCACATCATATGATTGGCACTGATGCAAGTGGGTGAAGACCCAGAAATGGTTGCAATCTTGGGTCATCAAATACAGATTAAGAATTTAATTCAAGGTCTCAGAAAGGTAGTGAAGTTCTTGAGTGACTTCAGGACAGCTTTTTGCAACAATATGTTCTAGAAGGTATCACAACTGCTCCTACTCTATACCTGATGCATCACATGCTACTTGTGATGGTAACTTTAGATCAAAATAGGTCAGGAGTTCTATCTGTTATTAAAGACTCCTTGGCTTGTCCAAAAGCTCTTTCACAGTGATCGCCCACTTCCAGTTCTTGTTTTGGCATATTAAATTGTGTAATTGAAAATGGTTGCAAAATATAGGACAAACCTACTATAGTAAATTAGCAAGTGCAAAAATGATCCTTGTTGGTTGACCTTTTGAGGTGCTGATACCTCGGTTATGGATCTTAGTTGTGTAGGTGACTTCTGGTAGTCCTTTAGCATCAATGGCACGGCCAAAATATTTGATGCAGATTTAAAGAAGTCAATAAGACCAATAGAAATAGGAACAGTGATAGGTCATTCAAACCCTTGAGCTTGCTCCATGATTCAGTAGCACCATGGTTAATCTAACAATGTCCATCTTCCTGCTCATTAGACTTCCCTTCTCTTATACTCCAACCCCATTGAAATAAGGACCAACATTCCATTAGCCTTCTTGATTATCTGCTGTACCTGTGCACTAGCTTTCTGTGTTTCACATACATGTATTCCCAAGTTCCTTTGTGTTGCAGCTTTCTTCAGCTTTTCTCCAATTTTTGTTCTCAGTTCTAAAATGAACAACTTCACGTTTTCCCACATCATACTCGAATTGTCAACTTTTTCCTAACTTAATTAGCCTATCAATATCTCTTTGTAAACTAATTGCATCCCTCAAGCAATCTGCCTTTCCATTTTTGTGTTGTTGTCAAATCCAGCTACAGTGAATTTTTACGGATTGTCAACCTGAGAAAGAATCCCTTGTCCCCACTCACTGTTTCCTACCTATGAGCCAATTTTCTATCCATGTTAATATTCTACCTCCAACACCACCGGCTCTTATTTTATGACTTAATCTTTTGTGGAATACCTTGTTGAACACTTTCTAGAAGTCCAAATACAGCAGATCTACTGATTCTCCTTTAACCACTCTGGTTAAAACTTCTGAAAAAATCTGTAACAAATTAGTCAGAAATGATTCCCTTTTCATGAAGCCATGCTGACTGCTTGATTGGATTATGAAGTTCCAAATGTTCTGCTACTACTTCCTTAATAATTGATTCCAATACATTTCCAACAATAGTTGTTGGACTAATTGACCTAGACTTAAATTGATTTTTGCTTTCTTCCCTTTTTGAATAGTGGTGTCACGTTGACAGTTTTCAATCGTCTGGTACTTCTCCAGAATCTAAGGACCGTGGAAATATACAACCAATGCATTAACTATCTCTGTAGTGACCTCTTTTAGGATCTGAGAATACAGGCCTTCAGGGCCAGGGGACTTATCTGCCTTTGGCCCCATTAGTTTGTCTAATATTACTTCTTCAGTGATGGTGATAGTAATTCTTCCCTCCTATTCTTTAGTATTAATGGGATGTTTGAGATATCTTCCACCCTAAAGACTAAGGCAAAACACCTCTTTAACTCCTTTCATTTCCTTGTTCCCCAAAACCATCTCCCCATATTCATTTTCTAAAGGGGCTATATTCACTTTGATCTCTCCCTTCCTTTTTATAAATTTAAGGAAGCTCTTATTTCAGTTTCCATATCCCTCACTTGTTTGCCCTCAGTTTACTTTCTCTGTCATTATCTTTTTAAGTCTTCCTTTGCTGGATTCTAAGTTTGTCTCAGTCTTCTGCACAATCACTGACCTTTGCCTCCTTATATGCTTTTTCTTTCAACATAATACACTCTCTAACTTCCATAGTAAACAATGGTTGGTTTATCTCTCTCTCAGAATCTTTCATCCCTGCTGGGATGTATTTCGTAAGATCATATGACCATGGGATATGGAAGCAGGGTTCGGCCGATCAGGTCTGCTCCTCCATTCAATCATGGCTGGTTGTTTCTTGACCCCATTCTCTTGCCTTTTCTCCATGGCGCTCGATCCCCTAATTGATCCAGAGCCTATTTCTGTCTTAAATACACCAAAAACCTTGGTCTGGACAGCCTCCTGCAGCAAGAGTTCCACAAATTCACCACGCTCTGAAGAAATTCCTCCACATCTTAGTTCTAAAGGGTCGTCTTTTCACTCTGAGACTGTGTCCCCCCAGGTCCTAGTCTCTCCTTCTAGTGGAAGCATCTTCTCCATATTCACTCTATCCAGGTCTGTATTCTGTAAGCTTCAATGAGATTCCTCCCTCATCCATCGAAACTCCATCAAGTACAGACCCAGAGCCTTCAACTGCTCTCCGCATGACAACATGTTCTTTATTGTCAGGATCATTCCTGTAAACCTTCTCTGGACGCTTCCAAGGCCAGCACATCCTTCCATAGATTTGGGGCCCAAAACTGCTCACAATATTCCAATGTGTCTGATCAGAGACTTATATAGCTTCAGCGGCACATCCCTACCATTGTATTCTTTGCCCTCTCAAAATGAATGCTAACATTGCATTTGCCTTCTGCACTGCTAACTGAACCTGCATGTTAACCTTAAGAGAATCTTGTACTTGGACTCCCAAGTCCGTTTGTGCTTCAGATTTCCAAAGTCTTTCTCCATTTAGAAAATGGTAGGAAGAATAGAGGCATAGACTCAAGTGCATAAACTCATACTTTCCCACATTTTATTCCATCTGTCAACTCATTACCCACTCTCCTAGCTTGTCCACGTTCTTCTGCAGCCTCCCTGTCACCTCAACACTATCTGACCCTCCACCTATCTTTGTGACATCTGCAAACTTAGCAACAACGCTCAGTTTCTTTGTCCACATTATTAATGCACGATGAGGATTGTTGCTGTCCCAGAGTCACAAATTACCTTATTAAATGTCTGCCACTGCTTGTTTACTGTCATTCCTGCTCATCTAGTTGCCTAATTCACTTTAACTCTATGTTAAATAAATGGAATTACAGTTAAATGAAGTCAAATACTATTGTTCCTGACTCAAGTTTCTTATCTCAAACTGAATGATAAGTTCTATTACGTTAAAATCACAGCTTCCTAGGGGATCTTTTACTGAGGTCATTTACTAAACCTGCCTCATTACCCATGACTAGATTCAAGATCACCTGCTCCCTGGTTGGCACCATGACATATTACTCTCAAACTATCTCTAATACACTCTGTGTATTTGTTATTGTAGCCACCCTTTCTGATTTGATTAACCCAAATCAACAAGAAGATTAAAAGTCACCCATAATTAGTGCGCTTTTTTTTACACACGCTCCCATTGTTTGCTGATTTATAGTTTTTCCTACAGAGTTGCTACAGTTTGGGGGTCTGTATACAACTCCTACCAATGTCATCTTTCCCTTGCTTTTTTTTTCAAAGCACTGCCCAAATGGACTCTCCATCATGAGCCTGGATTATCTCTCAGAATTGTCGTCATTTCATCTCTTATTAACAGTGCTATCTCAACCTCTTTTCATCCCTCCTCACTATCTGAATGGTCAAATATCTCTAAATGTTAAGTTCCCACTTTTGATCTCCTTGTAACTGTTTCTGTAATAGCTACGCAATCATATTTATTTACCTTGATTTGTGCCATTGGTTTGTCTACCTTATTCTGAAGGCCATGTGTATTAAGATATAAAGCCTTTAATTCAGTTCAGTTATACAGTCAGAAGATTTGTCATTGCATGTTTAAGAAATTTTCCATCTTTACTGAGAAGAAAGTGGTTGGACAAAATTAAACTCAACAGGACTGAAGTGAATTGCTTGACAGATTGAGAATGCTTTGTCACAGTCAACATGCCATCCTCTTCAATGGGGATCTGGGAAGCATGGAAAACATTTGTCAAATTGAAAATCAGGAATGAGAATTGAGCAAAATGTTGCAAGGTTAGATCAGTACTTCCAATTGCTGTCCCAGTGATGTAGCCACTGTGTACCCGTTGGTCTTCCTTTCTGATCATGACCATATTTAACACTGTAGGCATTGACCAGGACCTGGTGTGTGTGTGGGTGGAGCAGCACTGTGGCTCGTGGATTAACTCTTTCATCACCATTACCTTCTGCAATGGTGTTGATAGGATTCCTGTGTGTCCAGTCCATCTGGCACTGTCCAGTGGGTCTTTGCAGTGCCTGTGAATGTACCATCCTGGGGTGTGACTGGCACTCAGGGCTGGAGTCCCGAGTGCAGGGTGTGGGTGTGGAGTACATGTGTGGGCTATTGGGGCTTGAGTGTCTGGGGAGCAGGGAAGGGTAATTCCATGATGGGAAGCTGCAATTACTGGAAACAGCCAGACCAACCTGGTCAGAGGTAGGAATGCAGAGGTTTGGGAAAATCTGAGGCATAGGAGCTGGAACACAGATTTAATATCAGCTAACTTCTGTGCTTAGTCCCGAGAGTTTGCCAATTGGCTGACCACAGGATGATAGAATGTTTCTGGATCTGCAGAGAGTTGACAGGGGAGTCAGTTCCTGGGGGACTTATCCAGAATTTCATTCTTTCCAAAGCTCATCCACTTTGGAAGCCCTCGTCATGGTCAGACTCGATGACACCTGCTTACTCCCGGCCATCACTTCAAACCGAACAATCCCTCAATGTCTGCTCATCCACAACTTGCGATTCTGCATGCCCACTCACCATCTCAAATTCCAGTTACAACAAACCTCCCTGTAACTACTCCAGCATCTACAAATCACCCTATCTCTGGCATCCTCTGGTGGCCATGGCACTCTTTGTCATAATGGCCTCTTCTGGCCCTACATTCCTCCCTGTCTCTGTAGCCTCCTCCAGCTCCTACAACCCTCCCTATCTCTATAACTTCCTCCAGTCCGAACAACTCTTTCTATTTCTGTAATCTCCATCTGCTACAATCCTCCCTGTCTTTATAGCTTCCTGTACCCCCTGCACTGCTCCTAATCTCTAACCTCCTCCAGCAACTTATCTTTTGTAAGGTATCAGGGAGATGGAGGGTTAAAGCTCAGAGGGTGGTATCTTTGAGTGGGGTGCTTCTAATTTGAACAGTTCTTTTCTTCCTTTTTTTTTGTTTTTGCTTTTTCCTCTTTATTTTGGTATCCAGAAGTGCTCTTACACACAATTGAGCATTTATTTCTCCCCCATTCAGTAAATCAGGTGGTATTTTTATCACCGATTTACCATCACCAGTAAAATCACTGGTGTTCTGCAATTGATTTACACCCTGTCTCTTCTTGCAATCCCTCCACCTGCAGCTGCTGATCTCACAGGCATTTATGTGCCTGTACTTTCCACAATCAGAATGGCAATTTGAAATTTATGGTACATGGGTGGGTTGACACGTGAGTCCGTCTCCTTGACGACCCATCCTGAAACTATTGACAGCTTGGTGAGCTAATGTTTGCCCTCCTTCTCGCTCTCTCTTCTCACTCCTTCACCCTCTATCCTTCTCACTCTCCTCCCCTTTTTCATTCTCCCTCACTTCTTTCCATCTCCCTTCTATTCTCCCTCATTCCCTCTCCCTTCCTCTTCTCATCCCTCTCTCTCACCTTCTCCTTCCCTGTCCCTCTCTCTCGCCCCCTCCCCTTTCCTCCTGATCCTCTTCTCCCCTCTTCTTCTCCGTTTACAAGGATGTTGCCGTGATCGAGGAATTGAGCTGTAACTAGAGGCTGAATAGACTGGGTTACCCACCTCCCCCCGGAGCATCGGAGGCTGAGGGTTGACCTTATTGACGTTTATAAAATCATGAGGAACATGGATAGGGTGAATAGCCAAGGTCTTTCTCCTAAGGTAGGGAAGTCCAAAACTAGACAGCATGTGTTTATGGAGAGAGGGGAAAGATTTCAAAAAAAGGACCTGATGGTTAACTTTTTCATGCAGGGAGTGGTACATGAATGGAATGAGCTGCCAGAGGAAGTGGTGAAAGCTGGTGCAATTACAACATTTAAAAGGCATCTAGATAGGATAATGAATAGCAAGGGTTTATAGGGATATGGGACAAATGCTGGCAAATGGGCCTAGATTGGATTGGGATGTTTGGTTGGTGCTAACAAATTGAACCAAAGGGTCTGATTCTGCGCTGTATGACTCTATCACTCTATGACTTGATATTTGAGTTTGCAGTGAAGAATTAGCAGACTCAGTTAACAACCTAACACTGGTGAACCTTTATCATTAATGATCATATTAAAGTCAATCCCAATGTTGACAGAAATGCAAAATACCTACTCCAATTGTAGATTTAGGTAAGATTGACTTCGATTAAGATAGTGACTTCTACAGTAAATTGGGCTGATCTGTGAATGGATAAAATGGCAAAGAGTGGGAGGGTGTACAAAAAATATTCAGTATGCTACAGAAATTAGTCATACCCCTAAGGGACAATAGTCTATTTTCCCTAAGAACAGCCACAGGCAAATAAAAATGTAACACACAGCATAAACCTAAATGATTCTGCAAACAAAATTGATAAAATAGCACAGATGCAAATTAATGGGAAAACAAACAAAAATTGACAAAAAAAGGTAGGAAGACCTACAAGGAGATAATATGAAAAAGAAAGAACTTGGAAGAAATAAATCATGATCAGCACAATTTAAAAAAAAACAATTTATGGGGGAAGAAATATATAATCAGCGATATGTGGCCACGTACATGCTGATAGGTGTGGTACTTGCACTGAAATTAAGCAAATGACAGACTTGCTGTATTAGTACTTTGCAACAGAATTTACCATAAATGAAGAGGTCACGAATCCAGACAGCACAACGAAACCAACGTTAGATCAGGGATTCACAATCTCAGCAAAGTTAGTATCAGCAAAATAATATCTACAGAGAGAGAAATAATACCACTGGAGGAATGACAATAATGTAAAGAAAAAACATTGCAGATACCAGACTAAAATCTGCTAAAATTCTGTAGGTTTGGAATGCACCCCTTTAGATCAATTAATTGTGCATGTATATATAGATTGTGTGAAACAGAAACAAGGGAATTATAAACTAGATAACTCAACATCTGCTGTTGGGCAATTACTAGTGAATGTCATTATAAATACAATATCTGAACACCTTGAAAATTTTCAGCTCAGTAGAGCAAGTCAACATTAATTTGTAAAGGGTTAGTTTTATCTAACAACTTGATTTACCTTTTTGTTGAGGTGACTAAAGTAGTGAAAACATATCTTTGAATAGAATTGATATTTCACAAGGTATTTGATTCCTCCAACGAGTAGTTAGCTGAAGTTGAAGTTCATAGAATTGATGACAAATTGACTCATTTAAACAATTGGGTGCATGGTAGGTGTCAGAAAATAGAAATAATTTCAGAGCTCTGGCTAGCAGGATATAATCGGTTATGTCTGAAAGGATTCAGACTTTTTTCATTGCATTTATTCATGACATTGACAATAGAATAAAAAGTAAATATCCAAATTTTGCAATAGGCGACACTGTGAGCAGTGTGGTTGTGAGCATAACTTTGTATGAAATATTAATAGATTAAATGAATAGACAAAACTGTGGCAAATGGGTTTTGATAAAGGCAATTGTGAGGTCAACAACTTTGTTCTACAAAAGTATACAACAGGGTACTTTCCAAAATGGTAAAGAGCTGGAAACAATGGTAGTTCGAAGGAATATAGGATATTATTACAAGAATCACTGAAACTTCATGATCAGACACAAAAAAGATAATCAAAAATACTACTTGAAAGATTTTTTTAAATACCAAAAATACTACTTAGATGCTGTGCTCTTTACTACCAAAATATCCTAACTAGACCATGCCAGAAGTATAATGAGAAATCCCACATGGGAAGGACATACAGCCATGAAAGGAGTGCATTGTACATTTGCCATGTGCCATTTGGATTCCAAGAATTAAACTGAGGAAATATTATTTTGAAATACAGAAGAAGGTATAGGCCATTTAACCTCTTGAACCTCCTCTGCCTTTCAATATAACCATGGCTGCTCATCTACTTTATTATTTGTTTCTCATCCCCATTTCTATCATTGACTGATTTAGAAATGCCAATTTCAACTTTAAAAAAAACTCAATGACCAAGCTTCCAAAGCCCTCTGAGGTAGAGAATTCCAAGGATTCACAAGATTCTGGGTAAAATATATTTTTTCTCATCTCCGTCCTACCTGGCATTCCCCCTTGTATTGAAATTGTGTCCCCTGATTCTAGAATCCTGAACCAGGGGAAACATCTCACCTGCACCTACCATCTTTATCACTTTAAGTACTTTGTTGGTTTCATTGAGATCATTGCTCATTTGAATGTCAAAAAAGTACACATCTCAATTTTCCTGATCTCTCTTCATGGACAATCCCACTGTTAGAACCTTCACTGATTTTTCATGATTTTATTCTATGTATTTTTAAAACCATTTTTGGTTTGGAGCTGTGAACTGTAAGCTGAGATCTGAAAACTGACCTTTGGACTGTGAGCAGCAACTTGTGTTGTTGTCTGTGGTAATTTTATAAGCCATTTCTTTTAATCTTATACAACCCTGAAACTTAATTTGTTAGTCATAGTGACTGACTTTTTTTGGCTTTGTGTGCCTGAGAAATTATAGTCGCTGCAAATTATTTCATAATTCTTTAAAAACTATCATTGCCTATGTATCATTATACCTTCCAATGTATTGTCCTGATGCACTTCAGGTTGCCAGAGCTTGAGGGGCACCCTTTGAGGGGCAGCACTTCACATCAAGTGGTCAGTTAGTTCAGTTGCCTGGAAGCCTGGCTTGTGATGCAGACTGATGCTAATAATGGTTCAATTCTTGCACTGGCTGAAACTGCCATGAAGGACTCTCCTTCTCAACCTCTCCCCTCACCCGAGGTGGGGATCTGCTAGGACTGGTCAACTCCTGACCTCACTACAGCTTTGGTCCAGACATGGAGAAAGACAGCTGAATTTCAGACAAGAGATGAAAGTAACTACTCTTAACATCGAGGTAGCATCTGATCAAGTGTGCCATCAAGGATCCTTAGCAAAATTGAAGTCAATTAGAAATCAGAGGAAAACACCACTGTTGTTTGCAGTTATACCTAACGCAAAAAAAAAAAACTGCTGGAGGTCAATGTTTTCAGTCTCAGGGGATTATTATGGCAACATCATAAAGGTCAGAAGTAGGAATTATCACTGATGATTGCCAATGGGTCAGAATCATGCATTATTCCTCAGATAATGAAGGTATAATGATACATAGGCAATGATAGTTTTTAAAGAATTATGAAATAATTTGCAGCGACTATAATTTCTCAGGCACATAAAGCCAAAAAAAGTCAGTCACTATGACTAACAAATTAAGTTTCGGGGTTGTATAAGATTAAAAGAAATGGCTTATAAAATTACCACAGACAGCAACACAAGTTGCTGCTCGCAGTCCAAAGATCAGTTTTCAGATCTCAGCTTACAGTTCACAGCTTCAAACCAAAAATGGTTTTAAAAATACATAGAATAAACAGCAGTTTATAGCAAGACCTAGACTACCTTCAGATTTGGGCTGATAGATCGCGACTGCAACATATATTGTTACGTGACTGAAAAGGAAGATGAGAGGCT
Organism: Rhincodon typus; assembly: GCF_021869965.1. NCBI lineage: Eukaryota > Metazoa > Chordata > Chondrichthyes > Orectolobiformes > Rhincodontidae > Rhincodon > Rhincodon typus. Next base: position 46,164,587 of record NC_063343.1, on the reverse strand, counting down.
GGACGCAAGTAGTAAGTAACTCAGATTTCTGATTCTCTAAAGCCTGCCCACTGTCCACAAGGCACAACTTAGAAATTTGAAGGAATGCTTTCAGTTGCCTGGATGAGTGCAGCTCTAGCAAAGGTCAGGAAACTCAACATCTAGGACAGCCCATTTGATTAGCGCTGCATTCAACATTCAGCCACTCTATCACCAGTATATAATGGCAGTAATATGCACTATGACGTCCACCATTTAGAAAAACAAGGGCAGCATGCACTTGGAAACACTATCTGTAAGTTCTACTCCAATCCATTGTATTTTCACTGTTGGGTCAATTATCTTGGAAATTCCTTCCTAGTTGGACTGTGGATGCAATTACACCAGGCAGATAGCAGCTTTTCTACCCTTCTTGCTCAGTAGGAATTGGTTCCTTCTTGTTGACTGAGAAAGAAGCTAGCTGTTTAGTAAATAGTTAAAGTCTATTCCGTTGTTAAGTTTTAAATAATAAAAAAAGGTGGTAAATTCAACAAAATGTGTAAAAAGCATCATTAATAATTGATTTAAAATTTAAGGATACAGCATAGTTGATGTGTCAAAGGTGCAGCTTGTGGGGACTGCTGGATACCACTGTATTCTAGAGCAAAAACATCTGTAGTAAATGTTGAAGTTCGGATAAATTCAGCCCAGAGATTAAGAGGTGGAGGTTGAACTACTGGTAAGGTGACTCACCAGGAAGAGGAAAGAGGGGAAAGCTTCCAGGATTCTTTATACAAGGAGGCAGTCACAGTAAGACTAGGGTCTTCCGATTTAGTCAGTCATCAGGAGCAGAAGGGTGTGACTGTGCGTGAGACAAGCAGGAGGATCCCGAGCCAGAACAAGATTGTCAGCCTCCACAATTTTCCAATAGGTTCGAGGTTCTCAACTTGTTTAGATGGGAGCAGGAGCTGCAGAATGGTTGAGCAAAATGACCACGGCACAGGAAGCCTCCAAGTTGGTGGAGCAAAAAAGGAACGTAGTGGTTGATAAAGTGAGTGAGAAAGAGTGACACCATTTTGGGTAAAGAGGAAGAGTTCAGATAACTGTAAAGCTTGCCTGGTGTTACAGTTTGAGACATCTCCCAAGGGCTGGAGAGGAATTTGCAATAGGAAGAGTAGATCCAGTTATAGTGGTCCTTGTAGGAACTAACAAGAGAGGAAGAACTAGAAAAGAGGTTCTGCATATACAGCATGAGGAACTAGGCAATATTTAATAGCAGAACCTCAAAGGATATAATCTCTGAATTATTACCCAAACTATGTGCAAACTGGTATAAAGTATATAAAATTAAAAAGAGATGAATACGTGGTTCAAAGACCAGTGTAGGAAAAGTAGGTTCTGGTTTGGGGGTACTGCATCTGCACTGGGGAAAAGAAGGCTGTATCATTGCAATGGACTATATCTACATTCTGCTTGGATCAGTATTCTTGTGAACCACATAACTAAGGAAGTAGCGTGGACTTTAGACCTAACAGAGGAGCAAGGTATCAAACATGGAAAGATAAGAATGTAAAATGATAATATGGCAAATGACAATCAGGGTGGCAGAAAGGATAGAAAGAACCAAAAGAATGCATCAATCAAGACCAGATGTTACAAAGTTAACAAAGACAACATTAAAGCTTTTGTACCTGAATGTGCATAGTAATCATAAAGCAAAATAAATTTATAGTGCACATTGAAGTAAATTAATGATCTGATTATCATTACAGATGCATGGCTATAGAATGACAAAGATTGGTTCTGATATTGAGGGGTATGCGAGATTAATGAAGAATAGGAAGCTAGCTAAAGGTGGAGGGGTAGTGCTGTTGATTAAGCATAGCATTTGTGCTAATGTTAGACATGAGCTTGGTTCAGAAGGTCAGCATGTAGTATCCATTTGGGTGGTGACAAAATCTGGTAGGGAAAGTTGGCATAGGGGGCCTGCAGACTATTCACACCAATAGTAACCAAACTGTGACACAAAGAATACAAGAAGCAATATTGGATGCTTGTGATAAAAGGGTTAGCAATATTCATCTCTTTAATCTACATATATTTCCTAGATCTGGAACAGTTCTCCCTGACTAGAAAGTAGCAATCATTAAAACATCTCTTTTTTGAAGAGGGCAGGCAGAAAACAAGAAACTATAAGCTTGGCATCTGATATGGGGAAATGTCAAATTGATTATTAAAAGAGATTAAAGTTGAGCACTTGGAAAAACTCAACATAAAATCAGGAACTGTCAGTATGCTGACATGAAAGGGAAAATCATATTTAACCAATTTGTTAGACTTCTTGAAGGAGGTAATACGTATTTTGAATAAAAGGGAGCCTGTAGAAATACTGTAACTGGATTTTTAAAATGCATTTCATAAATTGCCATATCAAGCGATTATTACAGGAAGTAAAAGCTTTTGGGGTGGGAGGTAACATATTAGGACAGATGATTGGTTGTTTGTTACCTGCCAGAGTATGAATAATTGAGCCTTGTCTGATTGGCAGGATGCCACAAGTGGAGTCTTACAGAACTCTGTGCTGGGACTCAACAGATTATAATTAATATCAATCATGTAGATGAGGGAGCAGAGACTCTGTAGCTAAATTCACAAACTACAAAGACACGTAGGAAAGTATTCTGCGAAGAAAACATAAGGAGATTGCAAATGAATATAGGTAGCTTAAGTGAATAGACAAAAATCTGGCAGATGGATTATAATCTGGGAAATGAAGTTGTTCACTTTAGGTCACAGAGTCATAGAGATGTACAGCACGGAAACAGACCCTTTAATCCAACTTGTCCATGCCGAGCAGATAACCTAAATTAAGCTAGTCCTATTTGCCAGTATTTGGCCCAGATCCCTCTAAACCCTCCATATTCATGTACCCACTCAGATGCCTTTTTAAATGTTGTAATTGTACCAGCCTCCACCACGTCCTCTGGCAGCTCATTCCATACATGCACCACACTCTGCATGAAAAAGTTACCCCTTAGGTCTCTTTAAAATCTTTCCCCTCTCAACTTAAACCTATGCCTTTTAATTTTGGACTCCCATACTCTGGAGAAAAGACCTTGGATATTCACCTATCCATGTATCTCATGATTTTGTAAACCTCTATGAGGACACCCCTTAGCCTCCAATGCTCCAGGGAAAATAGCCCCAGCCCATTCACCCTCTCCCCATAGCTCAAACCATCCAACCCCAGCAACATCCTTGTAAATCTTTTCTGAACCCTTTCATGTTTCACAACATCCTTCCTATAGCTGGGAGACTAGAACTAAATGCAGTATTCCAAAAGTGGCCTAACCAATGTCCTGTACAGCTGCAACATGACATCCCAACTCCTATTCTCAATGCACTGACCAATAAAGGTCAGCGTACTGAACACCTTTTTCTTCAATATCCTCTCTATCCGCAACTCCACTTTCAAGGAACTATAAACATGGACTCCAAGGTCTTTGTTTGGCAATGCTTTCCAAGACCTTACCGTTAAATCTGCCCTTATCAAAATGCAGCACCTCACATTTATCTAAATTCAACTCCATCTGCCTCTCCTCAGCTCATCTGCCCATCTGATCAAGGCCCTGTTGTACTCAGAGGTAACTTTCTTCACTGTCCACTACACCACTAATTTTGGAGTCATCTGCAAACTTATTAACCATTCCTTCTACTTTTGGATCCAAAATAAAAGCAGAGAATGAGTTAAACAGAGAACAAGTGTGGAATTCCAAAGTTAAGCATAATCTAGGTGTTCTAGTGTACGAGCCACAAAAAAAATTAGAATGCAGCGAGGGCATAGAATCAAGGCAGCTAATGGGATGTTGTCCTTTATCTCCAAAGGATAATTAGATTAGATTTAAATTCTATGCCACAAAATAATTGATCATTTTAACACGTATGCTTGTAAATATAGCAATTCCATAACCAATGTTCTGTTCCATAATTAAGTTCTACAGTCCCGCCACATTCAGTCATGAATGGTGTTGGACAATAAAACAACTCACTCGAAAAGAGAGCTCTACAAATAATGAGGGGAGCTCAGCACATAGGTGCAAAAGACAAGGCTGAAGCATTTGCAAAAATCTTCAAACAAACCTGCCAAGTGGATGATCATACTCAGTCTCCTCCATAGATCCCTTGCATCACAGATGCTATCTTCATCCAATTTGATTCACTCCACATGATATGAAGAAACAATTGGATACACTGGATACTGCAAAAAGGCTATTGTCCTTGACATTCCAGCAACAGCTTAAGACCTATGCTGCAGAACTTTCTGTATCTATAGCCAAGGTCTTCCAGTAAAAGTTACAACTCTGGCATCCAACTGAATATGGGAAATTGCCTAGGTATGTCCTGAAGACAAAAAGCAGGATAAATTACTGCCAGTCAGTGTATATTCAGTCACTAAAGGGATGGAGGTATCATTAAAACTGCTATCAAGCAGCACTTGCTTAAAAATAACATGTTCACTAACAGTCAATTTGAGTTCCACCAGGGCTATGCAGCTCCTGACATCACTACTACATTGGTCCAAATGTTAACAGATGGGCACAATTCCAAAAGGTGAGGCGAGAGTGACTGCATTTAACATCAAGGCCATATGTAATTGGAATGCAGCATCAAGGACCCCTAGCAAAACTAGAATCATGGGAATCAGGTGGCAAACCTTCTACTGGAGCCATATCTGACATAAAGCAAGGTTGTTATGGTTATTGCAGGTCAGTCATCTCAACTCCAGGACATTTCTGCAGGAGTTCTTCAGGGTAGAGTCCTAGACCCATCCATCTTCAGGTGCTTCAATGACTTTCCCTCCATCATAAGGTTAGAAGTGAGGATGTTCAATGACAGCACAATATTCAGCATCATTCAAGCAATGGCCATCTCCAACAAGAGAAAATTTAACCATCGCCACTTTATGAATCACCCAGGGGTTGCCATTGACCCAAAGCTCAACTGGACTAGCCATACCAGAGCAGGTCAGAGGCTAGGAATCCTGCAGTCTGCGTGATTGTTTGTGGATGTGGTGCCATTTGTCTACCATAGATGCTCAGTAGCCACAAAATGTACTGCAGAAATTGACCATGGATCCTTACAGAGCATATTCAAAACCCACAACCACTATCATCTGGAAGGACAAGGGCAGCAAATATATGGGTACGCCACCAATCGTAAGTTTGCATCCAAGCCACTCATCATCCTGACTTCGAAATATCACTTAATCTGACACGGTCAGGTAAAAATCCCAGAACTCCTTCCCTAATGGCATTGTGGTTCTACCCACACGAAATGGATTGCAGTGATTCAAAAGGCAGCTCACTACCACCTCCTGAAGGGCAACTAGAAATGGGAAATAAATGCTGCTCCATCTCCTGTGTGCGAAAAAAATTGCACTAGTGTAATTTCACAAACACATCAAGAACCTGTTTTGTTTTGGCAAACTTTACTGTTACTTGTCCCAAACTTTAGATGCCAGTTAGTAGACTGCAAAACAGTAATGTTCAGCTTCTTTTGCTTGTTGTTAACATTTTAGGAATGTAAACCAAGTGATAATTTTTCTAATTAAAATCCTGCTTACTTATTTGAAGTAAATGAACATTTTCTTTTGCAAATTTGTATTAATTTTCACTTTTATCACCTTCAATGCATAAATAACCTCTAGAAAGTACACTGAATTTCCATACGTCATACTAAACCTTCAAACTTAAACTGGACAATGAGTATCAAACAAGGGAGTGAATAACAGTGAGGACCGAGAATTCAGTCTGAAAACACATTCAGCAGTATATAGGTTCAGTGAATCTCTCAGCACAAACAGAATTGAACGAAGGAACTTACAAGTGGGTTCTGAGGAAGGGTCACTGGACCCGAAACGTTAACTCTGATTTTCTTCTACACAGGTGCTGCCAGACCTGCTGAACTTTTCCAGCAACTTTGTTTTTGGTCCTGATATACAGCATCCGCAGTTCTTTTGGTTTTTAACTTACAGGTCTAAATGGCTTACAGCCAATTGTGCAGCCAAATCATTCAGCTATTCCGACAATTCAACTGTGTTTGATTATTAATTGTTACAGCTTGGTTAAATAAACAATTTTAATGAATTTCCTCTCACCTAACTAACACACAAACAAAGCCAGCCACCTTGAAGTCGAAATGCCCCACTATAAATGGTTGAATTGTTTAACAGCCAAAGTAATGAAAAGAACTTAGTGGTGGCACCAAGTAAAATGAAACCCTTTTAATTCAGACAGAGCAAATACAAATACAAATACAGCGGAAATGTAGGAACTCCTTGCCTACCATTCCCCACTTCCAAACAATTAGTCTTGAGTTTTTTTCATAACTTAATTTCAATAACTCCAAATTTATTACACTTATCTTTTGGCTATTCTGCTCTCTGCCTCACTAATGATCAACTGCTTTATCTCATGGATATCTTGACTTTCTTTAAATGTTAAAAACATGCATTTGATAACTGACCATAGAAGAAATGCTTACTTTAAATAATTGTGCATTTCTTTCCCTTAAATAATTGATCCTTATGTCCCAAAATTTACAATATATAAATCTCAATACAAGACTTTGAGCTGGATTTTCCACTCAGCAGGTTAGTGAATAGATAATCAACCAAATACCCATGGATTGTCACAATTTACCGCTGAATCTCCTACCACACTGGGACAGGAAGTCAACACCAATTCTACAACTGCATTGGCAGCAAACACAGCTATCAAAATCTGTAGTTATCTTGACATGGTTAGAGTTCAATCAGGTTGTAAACAGATAAGACCCTCAGCTCAGCTCTTTGCTAACTTTTTAAGAAATCTTTAAGTGCCATGCAAGAGCTGAAAGGTGAAACAGCTCTTCTCCCCAAAAAATCCAGAAGATCTTCTCATACCATCTCCTGAACAAATTATATAAACTATTTGCCGATCCCAGTGAGAACTGTGTCTAATAACACTTGTTTACCTGTACGAGAGTGCCAAACTGGAAGCATGTGGAACATTCCCTACCTTGCTTTTTTGTCCTTCAAGAACTGACCATTATTTGGCCAACATGTGTTTTTTTTGGAATGTGTGAAACAAATCAGAACTCTTGTCCCCGCCTCCCTAACCTGTCCTTCCTCCCACCTCAAGCCCCACCCCCATCTCCTACCTACTAACCTCATCCCGCCCCCTTGACCTGTCCGTCCTCCCTGGACTGATCTATCTCCTCCCTACCTCCCCACCTACACTCACCTTTACTGGCTCCATCCCCGCCTCTTTGACCTGTCTGTTTCCTCTCCACCTATCTTCTCCTCTATCCATCTTCTATCTGCCTCCCCCTCTCTCCCAATTTATTTCAGAACCCCCTTCCCCTCCCCCATTTCTGAAGAAGGGTCTAGGCCCGAAACGTCAGCTTTCCTGCTCCTCTGATGCTGCTTGGCCTGCTGTGTTCATCCAGCTGTACACCTTGTTATCTCAGATTCTCCAGCATCTGCAGTTCCTACTATCTCCAGAACTCCAGACAAATGTTCTATGGATGTGGGAGGGGAGATAGTAGGAACTGCAGATGCTGGAGAATCCGAGACAACAAGGTGCAGGGCTGGATGAACACAGCAGGCCAAGCAGCATCATGGGAGCAGAGAGGCTGACGTTTCGGGCCTAGACCCTTCATCAGAAAAGGGGGGAGGGAAGGGGGTTCTGAAATAAATAGGGAGAGAGTGGGAGGCGGATAGAAGATGGATAGAGGAGAGGATAGGTGGAGAGGAAACAAACAGGTC
>NC_063343.1:46103533-46156422 GCF_021869965.1 Rhincodon typus | reverse complement strand
CCCCCTTTTCTGATGAAGGGTCTAGGCCCGAAACGTCAGCCTCTCTGCTCCCATGATGCTGCTTGGCCTGCTGTGTTCATCCAGTCCTGCACCTTGTTCTATGGATGTGGGTTTGAATCCCGCCATGGTAGATGGTGGCATTTGAATTCCATAAAAGTCTTGAGTAAGAAACTAGACTTATGGCAACCATGTAACCAACATTGAATGTTAGAAATACTCTCTGCTTCACTATGTCCTTTAGGGAATTAAATCTGCCACTTTTACCTGGTCTGGCCTTTGTGTGACTCCAGACCCTCAACTCCTTTTAGGCAATTAGGAATGAGCAATAACTACTGTCTGAGACAGCAATACCACATCCTGTGAATGAATATAAAATTAAAAAACAAACAACAGTGCATCTGATAGCCCTCTGGATAACTAGGAATATGTAATAAATGCTGATCTAGTGAATGACCTCTACATCCTAGGAACAAATAATGTTCATTGAATTATTTTGAAGGCTAGATATTTATATTTTCACATTTTAGACTGTATTAACCAGCTTTAAATAAATTTTAGTTATAATAAGCAATTTTGTTGCTTATTAACACTGTATAACTGATCCTTAATTTCAGAACTAATATGGATAAAGTGTTTAACTGGTCATTTTAGTAACCGGACAAAAATGTTTACATTTATGCTTGACTTTAAAATAGTGAAACTAAACAGATACAGTGCACTGCTCCACCTTCAGACTTAAGATGACTCATAGTTTTCATTTTTTTACATAACTTACAATCATATAATATTTAAAAGTCTTTGATCATCTCAGATCTGTGAAATTACAGAACTTAAAATCCAATTAATCTATCATTCTGGCAGCTTATATATCTGTCAATCTAACAAAACTGACATCCCTCTTGATAGCTATTCCAACTTAATGGAATCCATTAGTGGCACTGGAACTCACGCAAGTACATGAGATTCCATTGAATGGCAGTATAATCAATCCCACAAAAATGAAACGATTAGTTGTTTTGGAATATAGTCAAACATCCATAAATGAGGTTCTAATGAACAAGCCTGTCAAAATCTCCAGAGCTGAAAATATTAAACCATTTGATATCAGCTCGAAGCATTGCAACCTTTCAACAGTTTAAAACCAGAAAAGTGATAGCTGAGCTGAACTTAAACAAAATGTGAGGGAGACATGTCAGAAATTAGAATTCTACTATTTTGTTATGTAGAACAGTACATTATTCATTGTATAACCCAATCTAATGGATCTGAAGACTTTCACACTTTCAGAACAATTTAAGTTGTCATAATTTTTTAAAAACAATGTCCTCTCATGGCTTTGCTACAAATTCAACTATGCACAACGATTTTGGTACTGGCAAAACCGCACCTCATGTTGGAGCAGTATGTAACTTTTATTTTAAGAGAAAAGAGCAAAAAGGGGAAATAGTTCAGGGCCTAAAGGGCCACCCTAAAAACCCAGTGATTATGCACAATACTGTATGTCTGCCTCAGATCATACTTAAGCAGAATATCAACATTTTTCACACTATGCACAGAGATCTTGTGGCACAATACAATGACCCTACCTAAAGGCCAGAAAGCCTGGGCCCAATTCTCACCACTGAGGTGCATCACAACATGTCCAAACAGGCTGATTGCAAATAAAATATTTTCTTCATGTGCCATCCCATCCTAACCTACTCATGAATGAATTAAAGTATGTTGTGTAGATTGCAACCTTGTGATCCCCCAAAGTCACCAAGTATGAATGGAGAAGACACATTCAATAACCCTCCCCATTGGCTAAGGCACCAGCTCTCACAGAATGCAAGACTTCACACTGCGGCTTCCATGCCGTCACACACGACAAAGAACTGCTAGATGAAGGCTCCTGTGGTAGGGGCCTCATGGCAGCTATTTCATGTCAAGGCCACATGGCCAGTTTCTTGGGCCATCTTACCTGAGGTCAGGATGTACATGGGAAGGGGTATTGTCAGCTTTGAAAGCAATCCTTTCATTGTATATGGCCATTTGCTCCTGTTAGCAATGCAGAATCAAATAGAATACATACTGTTTGGGGCATTGCCCAGATGTAATGCTACCCACTGGGAGCATTATCCGGAGCTTCATACTGAAGTACGTCAGCGCCAAAGCATCCAACATTGTGTACCTTTGCTGTTTTCACAGATACGCAGCAAGTGAAGAAAAATATCCACCTTTCTCTTCCCATGGCCACAACATTTGCCTTTTGATACATGGAGTATTTAAAAAGCATTGTGTAGGAGGTAAGAGGCATAAAGGGGACAGAGTGTGATCTTGAGACTTTAAATCAGCACAGAATGGATTTATTTATAAATATCAGATCAGGAATTCAAAATTAGTTTACGAAAAGGATACATTAGTATTAATAGAGTAAAGAAGGAGAAATGCAAACATTATATTAGACTTTCAATCTTGAGGTGGGCAGCTCATATCCGAAAATTTGCAACTTGGTGTATGCACCTTCGGGGAAAATCTCCCAAAATGGTGTCTTAGTTTTGGTGGGGTGGGGTGGGATGTGACTCCTATCTATGGAAAACCTAAATTCAGCAGGATTATTTCAATGAGGTACATGCTTTCACATACCTCATTTTCAACTCAAGGAGTCCTACTCCCAGAGTGTGGGAATTACAAATCTTGATTGAAAAGCTATTGAATGGCTGATAAGATCTATATAACTATCAAGTTATTTAAATGACCAATTCCTTAAAAATGACAAAAACTCCCCGCCCATGTAGGAGAAAGTTTAAAAAACTGTTACTGCAATTTCAATGGTTGTGTCTTGACATAACTCTTAAATGCTACAAGAATATCATAATAAGTTCATAAGAGATAGAAACAGGAGTAGGCCATTCATCCTGTTAAGCCTGCTCCGCCATTCAAGAAGATCATGGCTGATCTATCCATGGTCTCAGCTCTTGTCACCTGCATTATCCCCATAACCATTAATCCCCCTACCATCTAAAAATCTATCCAACTGTGTCTTAAATATATTTAATGAAGCTGCCTTGACTGCTTTCTTGGGTAGAGAATTCCATAGATTCACCACTCCCTAGGAAAAGCAGTTCCTCCTCATCTCTGTCCTAAATATACTCCCCCTAATCTCAAGACTATGTCCCCTAGTCCTAGTCTCTCCCACCAGTAGGAACATTTTGCCTGCCTCTATCTTATCTATCCCTTTCATAATTTAATATGTTTCTATAAGATACCCTCTCATTCTTCTAAATTCTAGCGAGTACAGTCCCAGGCAGCTCAACCTCCCCTCATAGAATAACTCCCTCATCTCTGGAACCAGTCTGGTGATCCTCCTCTGCACCCCCTCCAAATCCAGTATATCCTTCCTCGAGTATGGAGAACAGAACTGCGCACAATATTCCAGGTGTGGCCTTACCAACACCTTGTACAATTGCAGCAGAACCTCCCTGCTCTTAAGTTCAATCCCTCTAGCAATGAAAGACAAAATTCCGTTTGCCTTCCTGATTACCTGTTGCACCTGTAAAGCAACTTTTAGCGCTTTGTGTACAAGACTCCTAAGTCTCTCTGTACAACAGCATGCTGCAGTCTTTCACCATTTAAATAATAATCTGATCTACTATTTTTACCAACATTGTATTCCATCTGCCAGATGGAATAACTTAACCTTTCTAAATCTCTCTGCAGACTCTCCACATCCTCTGCATTGTTTACCTTTCCACTCAAATTAGTGTCATCAGCAAACTTAGATACGTTACACTCGGTCTCCTCTTCCAAATCATGAACAGTTGCAGGGCCAACACCGAACCCTGCGGCACTCCACTCACCACTGATCTCCAACCAGAGAAACACCCATTTATCCAAACTCTCTGCTTTCTATTGGTTAACCTGTCCTCTATCCATACTAATACATTCCCTGCAACTTCATGCATTCTTATTTTATGGATGAGTCTTTTATGCGGTACCTTATTGGACACCTTCTGGAAATCAAAGAACACAACACCCCCTCTAGCCACCACAATTGTTATATCCTCAAAGAACTCCAGTAAGTTTGTCAAATACAACCTTCCCTTCCTGAATCCATGCTGCATCTGCCTGATGGAACCCTTTCCATCCAGATGTCTCGGCATTTCTTCCTTAATGATAGCATCAAGCATTTTGCTGAGTACAGACGTTAAGCTAACTGGCCAATAATTACCTGCCTTTTGCCTGCATCTTTTTTAAACAGCGGCGTGACATTCGCTGTCTTCCAGTCCGCTGGGACTTGCCCAGAGTCCAGCGAATTTTGGTAAATTACCACAAATGCATCTATTATAACTTCTGCCATTTCTTTCAGCACCCTGGGACGCATTCCAACAGAACCAGGGGACTTATCTACCTTTAGACCCTCTAGTTTGCTCAGCACTACCCCTTTAATGATAACAATTGAATTGAGGTCCTCACCTCCCATTGTATCCTTAACATAATTCCTTGGCATGTTAGACACATCTTCCAGCGTGAAGACTGACACAAAATAGTCATTCCAGGCCTCAGCCATTTCAGTATTACCCAATATTAATTCCCGCTTCTCATCATCCAAGGGATCTACATTCACATTATCCACTCTTTTCCATCTTATATATCGATACAAACTTTACCTATCTGTTTTCATATTCTGTGCTAGTTTGCACTCATTCTCTATCTTTCTTTTCTTTATCGCTTGCCTCATGGTTCTTTAAAAAGCAACAAAGTTTGCCCAGTCTTCCTGTTTCCCACTACTCTTGGCGACTTTGTAAGCCTGAGCTTTTAATTGGATGCCCTCCTTTATTTCCTTAGTTACCCAAAGCTGGCTCTTACTACCCTTGCTGTCCTTGTTTTTGACCAGAATATACTTTTTTTGAGCACTGTGAAAAATCTCTTTAAAAGTCTTCCACTGTTCCTCAACTGTTGCACCATACAACGTGTGTTCCCAGTCTAGCTTAGCCAACTCCTTCCTCATCCCATTGTAGTCTCCCTTGTTTAAGCATAAAACCCTGGTTTTAGATGATACAATTGGAGGGTAAAATAGTATCTGAAATTCGACCATACCTTGATCTAAGATTGCATATTCCCTTGTAGGTTCACTAACATGCCATATCATGATCAATGCTTGGCTGCTTTCCACAACCTATGGGGTAGCAAGAGTAGTCGTAAATTGACTCATTGACATCACTAAGAAGGTTATTAAAAAGTCTATGGGATTATGAATAAAAACATTTTTATATCGTATTAAATACTTGAGGGAAGTTAAATGCACTAAACAGCCTTCAAAAATGGGAGTTTTTTTTAAAAACACAGTGGACTCTAATAGCGGTTTAGAACTTGATTTTGTTTCATCTCAGCATTGTTCCCGAGGTTTGCCTATGGCGAAAACTAGGCCAGTTTGCAAACAGCATGCAAGTGCAAACAGCGGTGGGTGAAGAGTCATATATTGTCGTTACGTTCGGCTTGGGGTTGTAAGAGACCAATGGGGACTCATGGAAAGTATAGGATGACATGAGTTGACAAGTATGATTGATTGATTTTTTAAAATATTGTCACGTATACCGAAATACAGTGAAAAGCTTTTTTTACGAGCGGTACAGGCAGATCACAGCAAGCAAAGGATGTACAGATCAAAAAAGGCTTGAGGCATACAGATTACGTTACAGGTTACATTTGAGGCTAGGGTCCATTCAACAGTCTGATAATGGCCAGAAAGAAGCTGTTCCTGAACCTGCTTGTGCCTGTATTCTGGCTTCTGTATCTTCTGCCTGATGGAAGAGGTTGTAGGAGATCGTTGCCAGGGTGCAATGGGTCTTTGATGTTGACCGCCTTTCTACGCCAGCGAGCAATGTAAGTGGAGTCCATGGATGGAAGGTTGGCTTTTGTGATGGTCTGGGCTGTGCACACCACCTTCTGTAGTTTCTTACAGTCCTGGGCAGAGCAGTTGCCATACCAGGCCTTTAATGCTCCCAGACAATATGCTTTCAATCGTGCATCTGTAGAAGTTGGTGAGGGACCTTATGGACATGCCAAATTTCCTGAGCTCACTGAGAAAGAAGAGGCATTGTTGTGCCTAATTGACTGTCACATTTATGTGGGAAGTCCAGGACAGGTCATTGATTGTTGTCACTCCAAGGAACTTAATGCTCTTCATTCTCTCAAAGTCAGTTCCGTTGATGCAGATGGGGGTGTGTTCGCCTCCTTTCTTTCTGAATTCAATGATCAGTTCTTTAGTATGGTTCTTGGGAGGATGTGCAATGTGGAACGGGCAAGGGTTCAAGCATTTAAGTGTTTAACAAAGCAGCTGGGTGAAATTGCTGAGAACTGCAGTGGGCTTTTTTTTAAACAGAGAACCTCAGCACTCAACAGCCCCTCAGTTCTATTCACAAAAATCATACATGGTTAAAAAATGTTCATAATTTAGCTCAGCTTAGGCTAGAGCAGGTTGTCCAACAGGTGGCGAGTGGGCTAACATGCGGCCTGCTGAGGGGTCCTACGTGGCTCACCAGACCTTTGTTTAAAATACTGGATGATCTGCTTCTCAAAATCAGCACCTTCTCTTCCACATTCCTGTCAGTGGAAGGTGGAGGGGTGGTGGGGTGGGGGTTAGGGAACTGGATAGGAAGAATAAGATGGAGGGGCTGAATGTTGGGGTCAGTGTTGGGTAGAGAATGAGACAAAGTCAAACACCCATCCATCTCTGCCTCTAACAATAAGTCTCCACAAAAGCAGGCTACAAGAGAAAGAAAATATAGGTAATCCACTTCCGAGCCTAACTTTCATGTTAATACGGAAAGGTTTTTAGTTCACTCTGCTGCTTGGCACATTTTAATGGCCACTTTTTATGAATTGCTCATTTAAAATGATTAATCTATTTCTTTGAATTTATCTTTGAAATTCAGATTTACTATTGTGGAAAATTGCATCCTTCTGATACTTACACAGCAGTTACCCATCACCAAGTGAAAGAAAGACTGAAATGTGATTTTGCCATGGAGAAAAGGTTCAGTGACTCTGGTGTAGAATAATTCATAAGAACGTTGACTCAAATGATTAATTTTAGACTGTTGTGAAACATCCAGGAATTGAAATTGTCTGCTTAGAAAGGAGTAAAGAATTGACTTTGCATGTAAAAGTTGAGCTTGGGTTTGATATTTTTAAAAACTAGGTATTTTTAAACTTAAAAGATAATCCAGTCATTATGTATTAGGACACCTAACCTTAAAGTGCACATATTTTTAAAAAAAAACAGATAGGAATCATGGCATAGCAAATAAAGGTATGAAATAGCTAAGTTGACAGTATCCAGAAATCAAGAACGACAGGCTGAGTGAAGTGATAGCAAAAGCTGCTTGCAATCCAAGTTTCAAGATAAGGGTGACGTTGTGAGAATGTGTAGGCCTCGGGCAAGTCTGATAAGGGGTCAAGAAATTACTTTGCTGTCATATTTCTGCAATAAAGCTGGAGAGGTTCCATCAACAAATGGTTGTTCAATAAACACAGTTTATGGAGGGAAATTCATGTCAAGACACCGTTCCAAGTGATATAACCACACTCTCCGTTAGGTGGAGGAAAACACTGACTGAATGGTCATGCACAAGAGACAGCCACCTGAATCAGACATTGAACTTAAGTGGAAATGTTACAAATGGTTTGGTTACAGAGAAAACTTTTGCAACGTATGGTACCTGGGATCTGTGTATGCAGTGAAATATTGCAAGAAGGATTTGCAAAAGGTAACATGTTGCTGTAACTATATTACAGTTCTATAGTTTCTACCCAATCAGAAACCGCAAGTGGTCTTCATGGTGTCATCCACTGGCATCTCAAAATTTTTATACCTCACTGGTGTCATGTGCCGGAAATCAAACTCTGCTGTTCCTGGAGTCATCACAAAAGTTAAAGTTTTATAGGAGTACACAAAATTCGACAATTTGTTTGTCTGATAGATTCAGTTGACAGAAAGCATGGACCAAGTTTCTGTACTTGAAAAGAATGACTATTACAAATCAATAGATTCTTGCTGCAGGCAAATAATTGTGAACAATTGACATACAACTCTACTTGTTAAAACTCTAACCTCCATAATCCTGCACCCAAACAACAACTTGGTGTTACGCATAGAGGGAAAAACTGTGTTATGGCAGAATGACTAAATTAACTTTAATCACTTGTCACCCTGGACCATTTACAGCAAAGAATTTATTGTTTTACACTGGTAGGGAGAAATCTTCTGGGCAGTCCACGGTCTTGTCCACTGAACAAAGGGGACAGACTTTTATACATAGAGATAATAGGAACTGCCGATGCTGGAGAGTCTAAGATAACAAGGTGTAGAGCTGAATGAACACAGCAGGCCAAGCAGCATCAGAGGAGCAGGAACCATTTCTGAAGAAGGGTCCAGACCCGAAACGTCAACTTTCCTGCTCCTCTGATGCTGCCTGGCCTGCTGTGTTCATCCAGCTTCACACCTTGTTATCTCAGGCTTTTATACATTTTCTTTTAGCCTGCCTTTGGCTGTTACAAACCAATTGCCTTATTAATGGATTACAATCAGGTTAATCATGTGACTGTGATCAATCCATGGGTCATCCCATGATTTAAGGATGTTTACCAGACGCCTTATTTATTCTTGGCCCTTCCCAATATACCTTATTCAACCACATTCCAGGCTTTAGCTCCTGCGTCAGTTATGCAGTACAGTACATTTCTGTGAATTGCAAAGAGCTTCTCGTATCAACTTTAGACTTAATTCCATGGGAATGCAGTTAAATACCTTAATGCCTTTATACTTAGAACTCCATTTTTTGGATACATAACTTGTGGCTACGATTACCTCAAATAATGTTACATCTTTCCCTTCTATGCCATGATCAATACCAGACTTTGGACTGATCCTAAACAGAGGCTTCTATTCCCATTTCTCAAGGATGTTCCAGATCAAACTGCCTGTGCAAGCAGCAGCTGCATTTCACTTTATAATCAGCAGGACTATATTGCATTGATTTCACAAGACCCTTTCTGTGCTATCTTAATCTTGTTAGCTTGGATATACTCCTATGACAGCCATAATTGCTCTAGCTTATAGTTTAGCTTCAAAAATCAGACATCAGCCAGCGTGGAGGACAGTAAGCCCAACATGGAGGAGAGTGAACCCTGAGGCAAAGTCCCCAAGTTGGGCACTGCGGCCAAAGATGGTGCTTGAGGATTAGCGATTTTGCTGTTGGTTGGGTCCAGCACTGGGAAGTGGTGGCGAAGCAGTGGCAGGAGGGCACCATGGCAACATTGACTGTGGTGACAGTCTCTGACATTGGTGCCTGGCATGGGTGGTGAAGGTGAATCAGCCCAGCAGCAAAAGATGGCAACCGAGGATCGGCGGCTTCGATGTTAGTTGGGTCTGGTGAGGTCGTGGTGGTTCTGAGTCAGCTCAGAACTCCTACATAGACAGACTTCTCTTTTAGCTACATCTTTTCATTCTTAAACTCTCAAAATGGCGCTGGATTATTGTGACAAATAAAAGCTTTTCACTGTACTTTATCAATTTCACTGTAAAATACATGTGGAAACAAATCATTCATACTATGGAAGTTGCTGTTTCAACTAAGAATCTTCCCCAGTGATTTTGTTTCGTCAACTAAGCACCACTTTCAGCCATTTTATGCTGCTTCAGCTGTGGGCAGCTCTAACAAACTTGGAAGGCAATTCAATGGGCCCTGTCCATAGCATTTGCCGAGATGGTCTGTTTGGCTTTATCAAGACATACTCCTCCTTGATCCTCCTTCACCCAGATACTTTCAGTTGCTTGCAGAAAGTGTGATTGAATCTTATAAAAGTTTCTGGCTTCCAGGTTACAAGCCACAGGTTACAGCAGCTGCTGAGAGAAAAACAAATTGGTTTTCTTTAAACTTGAACGTTTTTGTTTAAACTTCAGAGCAGGCCCACAGCTCCTTCCTTTCCACAGATTTCTGCACAAATATTCACACGGCAAGCTGTTCAACTTCCTGGGAGCCAGTCAATTGTTGAAAGGCAGAAGGCCTTTGTCATTGATATCTGGTCACTAGTCCACAGAGCAAACAACTACTTGATGTTGATCTAATCTCCATTCCTACATGAACTCTCTGTAATTAGGCTTCTACTACAGCTACACCAAGAAACTATGTAAACAGCATTTACAATGTGTGCCAGGTTACTTGCTTTTATAAAGTGCAGCAATCCTTCAACTATCCTCGTCTTTCATACCAATTATTTTCCCATTTCAGTCCATAATCAAAAAAGATAGTTAATTCATTACGTATGTCACTTTTGCAAAGATTGTCAGGAGATATTGCAAACAATAGTGAATCCTTGGGATCAGATTCACCTAGCCATGCTTTTATCAAAGGCACATGGATGTAACAGTATGATGTCACTCAAAACAGGGTTCATTCTTGACTAACCTCCCTTAATTGTACTGACAGTTGCAGAGATGGAAATCAAGTTGAGTAATACATGAATACGCAGGGAGAGATTGCTACTGTCTATTAATATTGAAATTTCTCACCACCATTACAAGGTCAATCCTGATCCCTGCTAATTTTCATAATTCTACATGAATTCACATGTCCAATTAGTTTAAGAAAGTTTGTTACTCACTTTGAAGTCACATCAGGCACAATGGGCAGAATTTTCCTTGCTTGCTCAGATGTCTTAGAAGGACAAGTGCAGTATCATAACTGGATGAAAGACAATTTCTGTTTCATGATGGTGGGTTAAATGTTTCTTACGTTTCAGCAAGCCAGGTTTCCCTAGCCATAAATCGACAAGAATCTGTTTTGCATTATTAGCATATTATGAATATTTATTAGCACTGCTTGGAATTATGTTCCTAGGTAGAAACATATTTGCCAAAAACAGAAAAATCTCTTTACAAACCCAATTATGTATGGGAGTCATAATCCTGATGAAATAAGTTAGATAGAAAGTATTCAGCCTGGAGCTCAGTGACCAGTGGTGTTCCGCAGGGATCTGTTCTGGGACCTCTGCTCTTTGTGATCTTTATAAATGACTTGAATGAGGAAGTGGAAGGGTGGGTTAGTAAGTTTGCCGATAACACGAACGTTGGTGGAGTTGTGGATAGTGTGGAGGGCTGTTGTAGGTTGCAACGGGGCATTGACAGGATGCAGAGCTGGGCAAAGAAGTGGCAGATGGAATTCAACCCAGAAAAGTGTGAAGTGATTCATTTTGGAAGGTCGAATTTGAATGCAGAATACAGGGTTAATAGCAGGATTCTTGGTAGTGTGGAGGAACAGGGGGACCTTGGGGTCCATGTCCATAGATCCGTCAAAGTTGTTACCCAAGTTGATAGGGTTGTTAAGAAGGCATATGGTGTGATGGCTTTCATTGGCAGGGAATTGAGTTTAAGAGCTGCGAGGTTATGCTGCAGCTCTATAAAATCCTGGTTAGACCTCACTTGGAATATTGTGTTCAGTTCTGGTCACCTTTATTCTAGGAAGGATGTGGAAGATTTAGAGACGGTGCAGAGGAGGTCCAGAATGCTGCCTGGACTGGAGGGAAGGTCTTATGAGGAAAGGTTGAGGGAACTGCGGCTTTTCTCATTGAAGCGAAGAAGGATGAGAGGTGACTTGATAGAGATTTACAAGATGATGAGAGGCATGGATAGAGTAGATACTCAGAGACTTTTTCCCAAGGCGGAAATGACTATTACGAGGGGTCATAATTTTAAGGTGATTGGAGGAAGGTATAGGGGAGATGTCAGAGGTACGTTCTTTACACAGAGAGTGGTGGGCGTGTGGAATGTGCTGCCAGCGGTGGTAGTGGAGTCAAATACATTAGGGACATTTAAACAACTCTTGGATAGGCACATGGATGATGGTAAAATATAGGGTATGCAGGGTAGTTTGATCTTAGAGTAGGATAATAGGTCGGCACAACATCGTGGGCCGAAGGGCCTGTACTGTCCTGTACTGTTCTATGTTCTATGTTCTAAACAAATTCCTCCATGCTCCAGTCACAATAAACATCCTAACTAACTTAAGATTTTTCTGAAAGAGTTCGGTACAAATGCTTAGGGTTGAACCTCTCCATGTTGATTAACTCATGAGAAGTCTCAGTCATAGAGTCATACGGCAAAAAATAAACAGTCCCTTCGGTCCAACCAGTCCACGCTGACCGCAATCCCGAACTAAACTAGTCCCACCTGCCTGCATTTGGCCCATCTCTCCAAACACTTCTGACACATGCAGTCTGGGCTTGGAAAGACAGCTACACTGGCTGATGTCAGCAAGACTTATCGGGTGGGACTGAAGTCAAAATAGGCCAACTCAAGAGGACAATTTTATGGCTGAGTCCTTCCTGTATGCAGGCCTTTGGTGAGAATCTATCCGATGTATAGGTTCTCCTTGTTGTGCTGAGAGGTCAGTGATCTGACAGTGTGTGAGCCACCAAGTGTTGAAGCTTTATTCTGTTTCAGAATGTGAACCCTGGCAGATGGGTGAGGGGCAGTACCACTGTGGTACAAGTCATGCTACATTGGTAGCAATAATAATGAATGCCGGGTTACTTGTTTTTTATAAAGTGCAGAAATCCTTCATTGTAAGCAATAATAAAAGTGACATATTGATTGCACCTGAGGCATCAGATAGAGATGCCTGGCATCCAATCTTCTGATTGACAGTCTTTTGCAGAGGCAATTTTATCGTAGTCAATCACACTCAGCAGTATGACGCATCAAGTAGACAGTGGCCCAGACTCTGCAAGAGTATAGCAGATCATTTAATTTCTTGCAACACTGCAGCCAAGTTCACTTGAGTTGCCCAAGGGAGCTGACCCACAGAATCACCCCATCCAGGTTGCTATCCATCGGAAAAGAACTTTCCTCCTCTAATGGGCAGCTTCCAGGAGAAGTTCTAGGGAGGCATCACTAAAGCATAGCATTCCTGGGTTGAAGAGGGTGAAGTAGTGTCTGGAGCCTTTTAAAATTGTTTAAGCAAGTTGGGGTCCTGTCATTCTCTGTGGGGAACAGAACATTCTGCCAGCCAACTGCTACAAGTTGGCATTTTACCCATTCATGAACGTTTAATGAGTTGGGAACACACCTGAATGGGATATCCTATCTCACCACATGACCAATTCTCTCTACTGTCTACCCACCTCCACACATTAAAAAAATTCCACCCAACCTAAATGACCAATGAAATATAGTCAACGGAAAAGAAATAAGATAGGATTGATGATAGAAACAGTGTTGTCATCACAGCTGGTAGTTATACAGAACAAGTCAGATCACAAAATGAAATGCAAAAAGATAGAGCTTTTTGTTGTCATGCAGTTTCCTTACCATGAAGGTCAGTTACAAACCATATTCACACAAGGCTGCCAATGATCTTTTAACAAAAGAACACAAGTTTGTTACACAAAAGAAAATCTTGACATAAACAGCAAAAACAAAGATTCAGTCTTTTTCCCCTAAGCAATATTCTTTACAGTTACTCAATTTCACTAAGTATGATTGCTATCTTAGTCTTTAATTTCTAACTTACCTGAAAGTTTCTAGTTCTGGGAAGGCCTGGATTTCTTTTTCATTCTGATGACTTCTCTAAACTATCACAACCTGGAGATTTCAAAGCAACTGCCCTTCAGCTGGGAAGAAACTGCTCTTCTGAAGTGAACTCAAACTATTATTGGTCTCTGATCCTTTACTTTTCCTGTATATAGAAGTCTGTATTATAAATGCTAATCAATTAACCTCACAGGTATCATGCTTAGACGCTGAAGTGAAATGGCTTCTTGGAAATGTATTTAGTTCACTATATCGAATGACCTCAAGATAAGCTGCTATCATGGAAGTGAAGCCATAAATCTATTTTACCACTACTGTAAAATCTAAATCTTCAATTAAATCATTTACATGACCAAAAGGAAGATCAAGCTCTTCACTGCAGAAGGTAGGTCAGATTCAACTAAAGCATTCAAGTGGGTATTAAATAGTTATTTTAAAGATGAAACAATATTCAGCATTATGAGGAGAATGCAGGAGAATAGCACCCAGTCAAAACACTTTCAGAGAAACATGTTCTGAGTTCACACATCAGCATAACTACAGAGCCCAATTTCACACCCATGTTTCTAAGAATTTCATGTGTATGTGATGGTGACATGGGAAATGTTTATCTGCTAATGCATCATTAAAGAATCTGTAAGATTGAGAAAACAGATTCTCGGTTTAAGAAACCAAAATCAGCTTATTAGACAAAAGAAATGCAGTATAATTTGGAGAAATGTGAGGTTATTCACTTTGGAAGCAAAAACAAGAAGGTAGATTACTACCTGAATGGCCATCATTTGGGAGAGGGGAGTGTGCAGCAGGACCTGGGTGTCTTTGTGCACCAGTCACTGAAGGTAAGCAAGCAGGTGCAGCAGGCGGTAAAGAAAACAAATGGTATGTTGGCCTTCATTGCAAGAGGTTTCGAGTACAGGAGCAGGGATGTATTGTTGCAGTTATACGGGGCCTTGGTGAGGCCACACCTAGACTATTGTGTGCAGTTTTGGTCTGCTTTTCTGAGGAAGGATGCTTTTGCTCTCAAGGAAGTGCAGCGAAGGTTTACCAGTCTGATACTGGGGATGGTGGGTCTGATGGATGAGGAGAGATTGACTAGGTTGGGATTTCGCTGGAGTTCAGACGAATGAGAGGGTTCTCATAGAGACTTATAAAATTCTAACAGGACTGGACAAGATAGATGTAGGGAGGATGTTCCTGATGGTGGGTGTATCCAGAACCAGGAGTCACAATTTGAAGATTCAGGGTAGACGATTTAGGATGGAGATGAGGAGACATTTCCTCACCTAAAGAGTTGTGAGCCTGTGGAATTCATTACCACAGGCAGTAGTTGATACCAAAACATTGAATGTATTCAAGAGGTGACTAGATATAGCACTTGGAGCAAATGGGATCAACGCTTATGCAGGGAAAACAGGATTAGGCTATTGAATTGGACGATCAGCCAATATCGGGAAGAATGGCTGAGCAG
Organism: Rhincodon typus; assembly: GCF_021869965.1. Taxonomy (NCBI): domain Eukaryota; kingdom Metazoa; phylum Chordata; class Chondrichthyes; order Orectolobiformes; family Rhincodontidae; genus Rhincodon; species Rhincodon typus. The sequence continues at coordinate 46,141,381 of NC_063343.1, read as the reverse complement.
ACTCGAAGGGCCGAATGGCCTCCTCCTGGTCTTATCCTCAATGTTTCAATTTTTCTAAAACATGAACTGTAACACTGGATCAATCCCTGGGATGACAAATTGTCCCAATGAGGAGAGATTGAGGAATCTAGGTTTGTATGTTCCAGAATTTCTAAGAATGATAGGTAATCTCATTGAAACTTAATTCTTACAGCCTGTGACTGGATCGATATGCCATATAATATGCCATTTCCCCTGACTGGTGACTCAAGAAACAGGGGACAATAAGTGGCCTGATCTCTACCCTGAGATGAAGAGAACTTTCTTCACTCAGAGGGTGGAAAATTGTGGAATTCTCTATCCCAGAGGGTTATGGAATCTTGATCACTGAGCATGCTCATGACATTAACTGATAATATCATCAGTCTCCAGAAACTTCAGGTTATGGAGATAATGCCGGAAAATGGCATGGAAGAGATGTTCAGCCACAATCTAGAATGGTGGAGCACACTCAATGGGCAGAATGGTCTACTCCTATTTCTATATTCAAAGATTCTGCTAGAACTATGAACCTATAATCAATCAAAGTGGGAACTGTATATGTTAAAATGTTTTCCACAGGGAGGTCGAACAACTCAAGTGTTACCCCAAGGCCTTTCAGAATGATCACTTTGAAATGTGTTAAAGCTAGGAAGCATTTCGATGACTTACTCTATCAAGATCTATTGTAGCTTTATAAAGTCTTTGGAACATAAACTTTCCAGGTGCAAAAACCTTAAATAATGCACACTGTATCACATCCAATTTTTGGTAGGCGAGCAGGGGGATGTGGTAAGAGGAAAGGAGCAGTTTGCACTCAGCAGAACTGGGGCTAGTGTGCTCCTAACTGTCTCTGTAGTAACATGGCCATATTCAGGTTAAAAACGTAAAGTAGTCTTCCCCGTCCATGGCGCTGCTCTCTCATTCAGGAAAGATGACTGGTTGTGTTTAAGTTGAGGTCACCACAGCTCAGGTAATGGGAGGATTGAGAAGGACAGTCCTTCATGGTTATCTCAGCCACAATGGGAATTTAACCCATGCTGTTGGCATCAGTCTGCATCACAAGCCAGCTACCAGGCCAATTGAGCAACAGTTCAGGCTTGCTCATTGGTAAGCATTCAAACTTCAAAAGATGTCAAACCTAATAAAACTAAAAATTAGAAAAGACAGTAAGTGGATGGATTGGTTTTTATGACACTCGTGATTTCGGAAATCTGCTCCTAATTGAAGAAATATTGCTGAAATTAGCATTTCTTTTTCTGCAATTGTACTTTTTAACTTTACATGGCATTGGTATGACAACTGTCAACATGGGAGGCTAGAGAATCCTGTGAACAGCAATTGTATATTCTTGGTTCTGAAGCAATGACCAAGAAAATAATGTTGATTCAATGCCTGGAACTCATTTCTCTGTTATTTTGTGGCCTGGGCTAAACTCCCAACTCCCACTTGCTTTTCAGTGCTGACTATTGCTGTGGAGAAAGGCAAAAAAAAGGCCTAGATTTGTTAATGAGTACTTCGGGGTTTAGAGGTGCAGTTCCACAAGGGTCACTCTCAAATGTATCACTGAGCCTTAAAAAGAAGTGCATGATTTGGTGGTTGAAATGGAATTCATTCATTAACTGCTTAAAGGACGATGTCCAGTTCCTTCACAAGGCAAAGTCACAGTGTGGAGCTGGAGGAACATAGCAGATCAGGCACCATCAGAGGAGTAGGAAAGTCAACATTTTGGGTCGGGACGCTTCTCCAGAACTGTTCTGAAGAACATTGAAAAAGGGTCCTGACCTGAAACGTTGACTTTCCTACTCCTCTGATGGTGCCTGACCCATTGTGTTCCTCCAGCTCCACACTATGACTCTGACTCAGCATCTGCACTTCTTGCCATCTCCTTCACAAGGCGACATTTTGTTGTTGGCTTCACAATCTTACATGAATCCAGGCATGGTTCTGGTTCTCATGATATGGACCTTTACATACTTGTCCCACATTCTGAACATGCACAGTAATCCTGACTGTTTATACTTGAATGCTACTAAGCTAAAAGCATTAAATATACGCTTATAAAACTTGTACCTGCTTCTGTTGTAAGAGCATGCAACTTGCACCCATTTGACCTTCCGAACAAATGTTAGATAGGGATTTTAGTAACTCAAGCTGGTAAAGTATTATTACATTTCAGACAGGAAACAAGTAATTTAGTTACAAAAGCACAGAGAAGAGGAATTCATAAGATGGCTAACTTAAGGCTCTGAAGCTATTTAAAAGAAATGCTTGAATTTTATTCACACCATTTAGAACAACTGAAGGTCACAGTTATGCAGCATCAGTGGAGAGAAAGCAAGCTAACGTTGAGTCTAAGAGAGTCATCTAGACCCAATGCTAGCTTGCTTTCTCTCCATGGTTGCTGCCTGACCCGCTATGATCTCCAACATTTTGTTTTCATTACAGATTCCAGCATTTGCAGTAATTTGCTCCTACTCTGTTACAATTACATAGCTGTTTAAGCCAGTCCAACTGTGCTTAACTACCAGTACAAGCTATTAAACCCCAACATATACTTGAAGAGAGAGGACATTCATGTACAGAGCATGAAATTACATTTTTCATCAATTTTCTGTATCAGATATACCTTTAAGAGGCGGTAAAAAGGATCATTTTAAAACTTAGTGCAGTTGTTTAAATGTATTCTGAACCTTTTTAGGTGCTATATTCAGATTCTGATCTCATCGTGGGAAATAAAGTATTCTTGTTGTCTGCTTATCAAATGTGATAAACATTATATTTGCCAAGAAACACTAGCTCTTCATTCCCCATGTTTTATACTTTTTTGTCCATGAATGCTATTACTGTTGTGGTGATTTGATTCAGTGGATACCTGTTATTTTGCAGTACCTCAGCCAAGTAGCCATTATTAGCGTATTAGTCGAGATACTGAATAACAACAAGTTATTCAAATTACTGAGAGAAACTCATCCTAGTTCAATCCCATATTCAACAACCATCCACACCTTCAGGCGTCAATGGATACATTTTCTTAACCTGGCATTTATATAGCATCTTCAGGTGTCTGAAAATGCTTTCCAATCAACTAAAATAAAGGGCATTTATTGTACTATCACAACACAGCTAACTTGCATACAAATTTCCACAAATAGTGAGATTAACTGGTTTATGACGTTGGTTGAAGGCTTAAACATTGGCTCATATCTGAATTAGTGCTATGATATCTTTTATGTCCAGCTGAGATAGAACAGACATGACCTCGATTAAGAATCTTGTCTGAGGGTTGGCATCTGTGGAAGATCAGCCCAGACTGACATGCTCAAGTCTCTGAGTACAATGCCAAGCAGTGCGTTTCCCCCATTCAATCATTATGCCACTCATTTCTTGCAATTCTGCCTGAATTCCCTTTAGTTGATGATAAAGCATACTGAAGCAATGCAGTTTATGACTTACAAATCATGTAAATTATCTTCTTTCATGATGGTAAAATTAGTTCATTAAAATCAGATGCATGTTTTATATAGCTTCCCAGCAGAGCAGGAACTACAGACAGTAATGGTACATCAGGGTCTTGATATATTACATGATATGACAGTGTATTAAGATATATGCCACATTATGGCATTGTTATGCTACAGGTATCTCAAGACATTAGCTCACGAGGGATTTATTAAGGCACTAAGACTAAAGTCCTGCTCTCTCAAGATTTAAAGTGCTATTTCAAGTGCAGAAATACATACCGTCACTGAACATTTGCAAAATGTTGGTCAAAGAATTTCAGAAGAAATAAGCACATTATCAGCTAGCCTCAAAATTAGGAATGACTTCATGAAAATATAGAATGGTTCAAACAATCTCAAATGTTCCAGTGCAGAGTAGGCCATTCAGTCCTTCTTCAAATGAACTGCATTACCTCACACCAATCTTGTGCTTTTCTCCCCATGCCCTTGCACATTATTGGATGGTTCTGTCAGAAATACCCTTTTGAATGATTGTAGCACAGAAGGGAGCCACTTAGCCCACTGTGCCCATATATCTCTTTGCAAGAAGAATTCAACTAGCTCCAATCCCCCACTATTGTTTTTAGACCTGCAATTTTCTCTTCAGATCATTAATTCTCTTTTGAGGCCTCAGTTGAATTTGTCTCCACCATACAGTTATTGCATTCAAATCCTAAAAACTCACTGACAGAAAAATTATGCCTTGAAATTGGTTCTTTTGCCAAATTACATTAAATCAGTGCCCTCTGTTATGCATCTTTCCCCCCTTAGGAACAATTTCTTTCTATCTAATTAGTCTAGATGCTTCATGAGTTAAACACTTATCAAATCTCCTCTTAATCACTTCTTCTCCAAGGATACCAACTCAACATCTCAAAATTTACCCATGTAACTTAAGTTCCTAAACCCTGGAACCAATCAACACTTTCTGCCTTTTCTCACATCTTCACACCCTTTTTAATGTCTGATGTCCACAACATTGAGGCTGACCCTAGGGTTTTTTTTTAAATACAGCATATTATAACTTCATTTTTGTACTCTAGGCTCCTATTTGGAAAACCCTGAATTATGTATGCTTTACTGAAGAAGGGTCCTGACCCGAAACGTCAGCTTTCCTGCTCCTCTGATGCTGCCTGGCCTGCTGTGTTCTTCCAGCTCCACACTGTTATCTCAGACTCCAGCATCAGCAGTTCTTACTATCTGTATGCTTTAGTGGTTGCTTTCTCAACCAGTCTTGCTACCGTCAATGACTTGTGCACATTTACCCAAAGATCTCTGTGCTCCTGCATCTGCTTTAGAATTGTACAATTTGATTTAGACAAAATGAATAAATTCCTACAAAAATGAATTTCATCTGCCGCTTGTCTAACTATTTCAGATTTCACTTTGAGAACATGCTAATGAGCAAGTAACTAGGAGGCACTGCATGTGACGAGAAGATATTTTCAGTCTACCTTGTAAAATAGTATGAGGCAATGTAGCAATGTTATCTTGTAATAATAATTGATGTTCTGTAACAAAACTGTCTGCTGAGCAATCCTGCCACATACCTTCAAATAAACAAAACCCATAGCCATTTACCAGACCTGGTGTAAGACTGGCAAAATTTGTTCAAGCAAACAAAAGACAACAGCATAGTGCTCAGTAGTGGTGTTGCTTAGATGATGTGAAGGCAGTGAGGTGAATTTGAAGACCACTGGAGAAGCATCAGCCAAGGAGTGAAATGGTGCAGAAGCTGTATTTACAGAAACTCTGAGGCAAAAAAAATCACTATATAAATGGTACTAGCTTAAAATTTAGCTTGAGATTTGTGGACTATCCTAAATGGATAGTTCATGCAAGCATTGAGCCAGCTTTGAATTGGACTGTGAAAGCTGCACGGTCATCAGAATAGGTGCTCAAGACCATACCCCTGAGAAAGGGAAAACCATGTGAAAACACAGGAATTAATGTTGGGCAACAGCCAAAATCAGAACAGCAAAGACAGGCAAAGAAAAAGCATGCGGGGCACTAGGTGGGTGGCAAGCAAGGATTCAAGCTTGTTGCCTCAACTAAACTACGAAACTTGCTGGACTATCAGATTTATGTAAAGGGAACTTCGGAGTTCACTGGTTGGAGCTGATGTCTTACAGACAACTGCTATAAGAATCAATTGATTAATTCAGTGCTGTATCTAGGGCAGAGAAAGTGACTTTTCATAATCTGAGCTGTCTGGTGGATAATGGAACTAGTTATAGCTTCATAACCTATTGAAGCTTTCCAAAATGACCTTGCGGAGAAAAAAAATTAAAGAAGGTCATAACATCACCCCCACTGCTAAATGGAATAAGATATGAAGCCAAGGCAGCCAAATAGTGGCACATGCAAACATTAAGTGCTGTTACCTGTATTGGCATAGTAGCAAAGACACAGAAAGTGTTGCCAGAAATGTGGGCCATTGCACTCACTGCAAGCCAATCCTGCACTCCAAGATCTTTGGAAGTCACGCAGAGTAAAAAGAGCATACACAGCATACTGCCAATAAGAGCAGGAAGAGCACCAGAGACACATTAGTGCAAACACATATAAGGCTAGCTGCAAGAGAGAGCAGAATACATGAGTGGAAGAGTCTTCAAATCAGAAGGTTGTCAAATTAGGTAATCTATATTGTACGGAACTGCAAGAATTCCACGGTATATATATATTGACAGATGAGGGTAGATACTGTTATGCACAAGACCAGACATCCCTAGGCTCTAACTTTTTTTATTTTAAAAAGGTACATGCCAGGTGCTGTGTTCCAGATGCAATTTGATTCGTCAAACTACTCAATGTTAAGCAAAACACAATTTATCCATAATGTGGAGGTGCTGGTGTTGGACTGGGGAAGACAAAGTCAGACATCACATGACACTAGGTTATAATCCAACAGGTTTATTTGAAATCACTTGACGAAGGGGCTCTACTCCGAAAGCTTGTGATTTCAGATTAACCTGTTGGACTGTAACCTGGTGTCATGTGACCTCAAATGCAATAGTTAAAATACAAAAGACAAAAGAAAGAAGGAATTGGGATAACAACTCTATTGGAAAACGTAATTAGTAATAATTACTGTATCTATTATTCTATTAACTGTTCCAATATAGTAACATCCCATAAACACACCATTGGCAAAAGAGCAGTTTCAGAAAATAGATTTGTCTCACATGCAATCTAGCAGCCCAGGAAGACAATCCCCAGCTTTTGGCTGTAAATTGAGACAGAGAAAAAATGGTTTCCACTCCTTCAAGACCCCAATACCAACTGCTGCTGAAAACTAAAAATCCTTGGCTCTGTGGGTGGGCGCTTGACCACACCCATTCAGGCTGCTTCATAACACCCAAGGTTTCACAAGTTGTCTATCTTCTCGGACTGCTCGGCACCTGTCCCTCAATCTCTCTCTCTCTCTCTCTCTAACAGAAACCAAGTTAAAACACACCTCTTAAAGCCACAGCTCACCACAATACCAATGTACCACTCAAGGAAGCTATAGATGTCTGTACACTACACTACATCACGGTGATCTAGGTACGCCACCACTGAGAGAATCATTGTACATTGAATCTATCCACTCAGCAACTCTCACAGTTGAGTTTAATTTTGACAGCATTATGTATACCCAAATGGATATCATTATCATGGGATACCCTGCTAGGCTCAGCTTTTGCTCCTTGTTTGATTCCATGTGTTCTTGTTGGAATGACGTCTATCAGAGATATGCAAAGCATAGGAGGTGAAGTTGATGATATATTAGCTATGTTTGAACCCACAACTACAAGAAAGAGTTCCCATACTTCCTAACAGGCTCCACCCTGTGCTGAAATTCATAGAGTCAGAGTCATACAGCATGGAAACAGACCCTTTGGTCCAACCCATCCATGCCAACCAAGTTTCCCAAACTAAATTAATCTGATTTGCCTGCATTTGGCCCACATCCATCTAAACCTTTCCGATTCATATATCTATCCAAACGTCTCTTAAATGTTGTAACTGTACCTGCATCCAACACTTCCTCTGGCAGTCATTATCTCACTTAGATGTCAAGAATTGTTATTGCATTTGAAATGGAACAGTCAAATGGGATGGTGATAGGTGAGTGCAGGCAGGGAGTGGTGGGGATTGGTCAGGGAGGCTGGGAGTGGGGAGAATTTGAAACTGGTTTCATCCCTGGCCTCATCCCATGACCAACTCTCCCTCTCATCCCCACCTCCTTGATCTGACACAAAGAGTCCATCTTCTCTCCCACCTATCCGTGCCTGCCACCTCACTGACCAATCACCACCACTCCCTACTTGCACTTACCTGTCACCATCCCACCTACCTTTCCCAGCTGCGCCCCTCCTCTATTTATTTCCCAGCTCCCTTCCCCCTCCCCCATTTCTAAAGAAAGGTCCTGACCCGAAATGTCAACTTTGCTGCTCCTCTGATGCTGCCTGGCCTGCTGTGTTCCTCCAGCTCCACATTGTGTTATATCTATTTTAATTTGGTGTCATGTTTGGCACAACACTGTGGGCCGAAAGGCCTGTACCTGTGCTGTACTGTTCTATGTTCTACTTTCTAAGCAAAATCTTACAACAAATGATGGAAAAGGATAACTGGCTTTCTTCGTATTTCAGGTATTTTTTCAGTGCAGAGAGACATACCACCTCCTTTTCCAGAGGTCTGACGGCTTCTGGCAATATCATTCACACCCACAAGCTGTTCACCCACCCAGGAGCCAACCAGTTATTGACAGGACTTTGTCATTCATGGATGGCCACAAACCAATCAGCTATCTGTTGTTGGCCAATCCCCACTTTGCATACACCCCCAATGGCAGCTCATCTCCAACAGCCTCCCCCATTAGGTTTTTCTCTTTATTCATTCATAGGATGAGGGTTTCACTGGCCAGGCAGCATTTATTGTCCATCCCTAATTGCCCAGAGAGCAGTTAAGAGTCAACCACATTGCTGTGGTTCCGGAGTCACATGTAGACCAGACCAGGTAAGGATGGCAGTTTCCTTCCCTAAAGGACACTAGTGAACCAGATGGGTTTTTTCTGACAATCAACAATGGATTCATGGTCATCATTAGATTCTTAATTCCAGATATTTATTGAATTCAATTTCTACCATTTGCCATTGCAGGATTCAAACCCAGGTCCCCGGAACATTATCTGTGTCTCTAGATTAACAGTCCAGCAATAATTACAAGTTAGCCAGGAAGGACCGAAAGAGAGAGCTAAGAAGAGCCAGGAGGGGACATGAGAAGTCTTTAGCAGGTAGGATCAAGGAAAACCCTAAAGCTTTCTATAGGTATGTCAGGAATAAAAGAATGACCAGAGTAAGATTAGGGCCAGTCAAGGACAGTAGTGGGAAGTTGTGGGTGGAGTCCAAAGAGATAGGAGAGGCGCTAAATGAATATTTTTCATCAGTATTCACACAGGAAAAAGACAATGTTGTCGAGGAGAATACTGAGATACAGTCTATTAGACTAGACGGGATTGAGGTTCATAAGGAGGAGGTGTTAGCAATTCTGGAAGGTGTGAAAATAGAAAAGTCCCCTGGGCCGGATGGGATTTATCCTAGGATTCTCTGGGAAGCTAGAAAGGAGATTGCAGAGCCTTTGGCTTTGATCTTTATGTCGTCATTGTCTTCAGGAATAGTGCCAGAAGACTGGAGACGAGCAAATGTTGTCCCCTTGTTCAAGAAGGGGAGTAGAGACAACCCCGGTAATTATAGACCAGTGAGCCTTACTTCGGTTGTGGGTAAAGTGTTGGAAAGGATTTATAATCATCTAGAAAGGAATAATTTGATTAGGGTTAGTCAACACGGTTTTGTGCCTCACAAACCTTATTGAGTTCTTTGAGAAGGTGACCAAACAGGTGGATGAGGGTAAAGCGGTTGATGTGGTGTATATGGATTTCAGTAAAGCGTTTGATAAGGTTCCCCATGGTAGGCTATTGCAGAAAATACAGAGGCATGGGATTGAGGGTGATTTAGCGGTTTGGATCAGAAATTGGCTAGCTGTAAGAAGACAGAAGGTGGTGGTTGATGGGAAATGTTCATCCTGGAGTTCAGTTACTAGTGGTGTACCTCAAGGATCTGTTCTGGGGCCACTGCTGTTTGTCATTTTTATAAATGACCTGGATGAGGGCGTAGAAGGATGGGTTAGTAAATTTGCGGATGACACCAAAGTTGGTGGAGTTGTGGATAGTGTGGAAGGATGTTGCAGGTTACAGAGGGACATAGATAAGCTGCAGAGCTGGGCTGAGAGGTGGAAAATGGAGTTTAATGTGGAAAAGTGTGAGGTGATTCACTTTGGAAGGAGTAACAGGAATACAGAGTACTGGGCTAATGGTAAGATTCTTGGTAGTGTGGATGAGCAGAGAGATCTCGGTGTCCATGTGCATAGATCACTGAAAGTTGCCACCCAGGTTGATAGCATTGTTAAGAAGGCATACGGTATGCTAGGTTTTATTGGTAGAGGGATTGAGTTTCGGAGCCATGAGGTCATGTTGCAGCTGTACGAAACTCTGGTGCGGCCGCACTTGGAGTATTGCGTACAGTTCTGGTCACCGCATTATAGGAAGGATGTGGAAGCATTGGAAAGGGTGCAGAGGAGATTTACCAGGATGTTGCCTGGTATGGAGGGAAGGTCTTATGAGGAAAGGCTGAGGGACTTGAGGCTATTTTCGTTAGAGAGAAGAAGGTTAAGAGGTGACTTAATAGAGACATACAAGATGATCAGAGGATTAGATAGGGTGGACAGTGGGAGCCTTTTTCCTCGGATGGTGATGGCTAGCACGAGGGGACATAGCTTTAAATTGAGGGGTGATAGATATAGGACAGATGTCAGAGGTAGGTTCTTTACTCAGAGAGTAGTAAGGGCGTGGAATGCCCTGCCTGCAAAAGTAGTAGACTTGCCAACTTTAAGGGCATTTAAATGGTCATTGGATAAACATATGGATAATAATGGAATAGTTTAGGTTAGATGGGCTTCAGATTGGTTTCACAGGTCGGTGCAACATCGAGGGCTGAAGGGCCTGTACTGCGCTGTAATGTTCTATGTTCTATGTTTTATATTACCACTAGGCCATCACCTCCCAACAAGGTCAACAAAGCAGTAGTGTAAACATCAGTAAAAATGAGTTTCAGTAACTAGCTTTTTTTAAAAAAAGTGCAGCATCCACAATTCTTGGTTTATAAACCATCCTTTTTCTAATTTAGTCCATAATGAAAAATATAGAAAAGAGACAGGCTTTACAGCAATACTTAACTCAGATGAATACACAAGATGACACATCTGCCTTTTAAATTAGGACCGCCCCTCAGCAGCAACAAGTCATCATACTGAGCCTGATTTCAACCCAGTTAAAATTTTGGTTCTCAAGAAATTATATTCAAAACATAACTCCTCACCATTTTAAAAATATCTTCCTGTATTGTTGCTGTTCAGTGGAAAGCAGTTAACGTTCCACCTAATGTGAATCTATGACATAGTTAGGTGAACATTATTCAGTAGTTCCATAGGGATGCCAATACATCATTCAATTGTCTTTCATGACATTATGTTGAATTTGGTACTAAATTTGTAATACAACTTGTTCCCTACTTGGATTAGCAAATCATAGCCTGTGTGTCACAATTGATGAGCTTTTAACAAGGTCCACTGTACATTGCAGTTTTATTTTAAACAAAACATTTACAAGAAAAAATCACAATGTATAGCACATGATAAAATAATGTTCAACTCATCTTATACTCCCAAAGCTTATAACCCAGTCTGATATCTTGTCCCACTGCAGCAATGATCAGCACAGATTAATGGAGCAGACAAGTTGTGTGTTGCCTTTTGTTATTCCCCAGTGCCTTATTTTAAAAAATCACGCGTTTATCAATTCAATTTCTTGGCATTAACTATAGTAATTTATTGTAATAAAGCTTCACCTAGAAACATTTGCAGCAAATTTATTAACAAACAACCCCTCCCCTTATTTTCAAGGGTATAGGGCAATTTCAAATTTCAACTTCCCAGAGCATAGTGATCCTCATGTTCTGTCACTTTGTTTGCACGTTGCACAGCTTATCCAATTTGAGCTGTCATTTTGAAAAGGTTATGTCTAATACATGAGACTTTGTTTGATTATGCTTTTGTTTAGAGCATTGGGACAATTGACTGCATTGAAAGTGCTAGCCAACTGTTGGTTGGTGTGTATGGCAGTTTATTGGATTACGATGATGCAATCACAAAACGCTCCTGTTGAGATTTTAAGCGGTAAAACTGAATATAACAAATAAAGTCCCAACCTTATTAAGTGCATAACTTTTAGATTGCAATGGATTAATGTCTGAGGTGTCATCCAATGTAGATCAAATTAATCACCTAAATGTCTCAAAATCATAAAGCAAGGCTAAAACATAACAAGCACATAGAAAGGTAACACAACTAAGAACATGACATTTATCAGTAAGTGTGAAAGCTTCATAATGCCTAGCTAATAACATGTCATTTTTGTAAACTGTCAATGTACAAATAACAGTTCATACAGTCATACTACATGAAAACCAACCCTTGGTCCAACTAGTCCACACTGACCATGTTCCCAAACTAAACCAGTCCCACCTGCCTGCACTTGGCCATATCCTGCTAAACCTTTCCTGTTCATGAACTTATTCAAATATCTTCTAAACACCAGCATCCACCACTTTTTCTGTGAAATAACTGCACAGGTGCCAGTATTTCATTACCAAGTCACCTATATTCACATTTGCACAGTACATGGACTCTGGCCAGCTAGCTCAGAGCCAGTCCCTAGAATGAGAAGGCCTTCTCAATCCCCTGTTTATATTTGTCAGCTAGGGCTCCCTGATTGGCCCCAGTTAACAACCCTGATCAAGCATCTCAGTCAATGGACCCACGTGGCCCTGGTTCTAATCACTACACTCTGGCAGTTCATTCCATGAAACACTCTAAAAGAAAAAATTGCCCCTTGTCTCCTTTTTAAATCTTTCTCCCCTCATCTTAAAAATATGCCCCCCAGTTTTAAACTCCCCCACCCTACGGAAAAGATCCTTCATGATTTTATAAACCTCTAAGATCACCCGTCAACCTCCAAGCTTCAGTGAAAAAAGTCCCAGTCTATTTTTATATCTCAAGCCCTTCATTGCAGGCAATATCCTGGTAAATATTTTCTGAACCCTCTCTAGCATAATAATATCCTTCCTCTAGCAGGGCAACCAGAACTACACACAGTACTCCAGAAGAGGTCTCAGCAATATCTTGTACAATCTCAACAGGGCATCCCAACTACTATACTCAAAGGAGTGAGCAATGAACGCTTGCCTTCATTTTGATACCCTAAACATTTTAACCACTTTGTCTACCTGTGACACCAATAAAGGCCAAATGTCATGAAATCAGCCATACAATTACTTTTACATAAGCAGACTTTCAAGGCAGATTCACGAGAGTACGGGGTAGATTCAGTGACATACACATTTATGGCAAATAAACCACACAGATGTTTCCAATACTGTTGTGACACTGATATGTTGCTACTGTTGAAAGCAGTTGTCATGATTCAAACAGGTAACATATTTTCAAAACATAAATACACTGGCGAATGTAAAACACATTCACAGTCTCATCATCCTGCTTCTTTGCTATATCCCAACATTTTCGTCAAACACATGCATTTTAGAATAATTCAGGTGAATCTGAACATATTTCCTGTCAATTTGTTGTCGTTTACTATAAATTGTTATGATAAGAATGGTATATGGTGTCAGAATTAAAATAATCAAATGGTATCATAACAATATAATTACTGACAATAATTAAACTTAACATATTATAAGAAAGCATGCAACCGTAAGCCAACAGCTGTCACACTCCAGAGATTGTGTGCAATTTTCTCCATCATGAATTCTGCATGATTAATTGCAATTTTTTCCTGCAATCCTGAGTACAATCAAAACTTCACAATCTCTATTTCTATCACAACTGCATTACTCAAGCCCAAACAGTATTCTTTGAGGCATTTCAATGTTCACAGCTCAGAAATCATCAAATTCTGACAGTATTTGATTTTTATTGGTTTTCCCCTTGATTTGGGATTCTTGCAAATTACCTGTAATGAGTGCAAGGTGAAAAGCTTTGATAAAACGCATTTATTTTCAGCAGTGCTCAAACATTTTACCACCTTATTCCATACTTTTCAGAGAAAGCTTTAGCCCTAATCCTAACAAGACAATTATCAAGTGTTCTTTTGAGAGAATTAATTGACACATCACTAAAAAAATACACTGCAAGTTAGTTCCACATATCTATGATTGGCTAAAACAGTTCATCTTCAAAAAAATTCTAATAGACCCCTATTGCACATCTGTCTGTAGCATGGGTCCTACCAACAATCACTTACTGTGGTGCACTGGGAAAACCTGAAAATATAAATCCAAATATATACACGCTGTATTGCAAAAAAAGCAAACAAATATTCCAGTCGCCTTCACTTTTATTGAATTGCTATGCTTTCTAATCTGAATATCACTTGGCCATGAGATAGACCCTGACGTTATTTTTGACTGACATTTGTGTTGAGTTGACAGGTAGCACTTCTCTTTTTTCTAAAACTATCTTTGAAATCTGCAAAATTTTCAATTGAAGTAGGTGAAATGAATAAAGAAATAAAAATTAGTCTTGTACTTTTAGCTCTTTCAATTTGAAACAAAAACTACATTTGAGTTAATTTACAGGGATCAAGCTCTTGGAGTGAAGTTTTATCTGATTGAATCATGTATTGAAACATCAGTTGAGAAGGTTATTGGAATAAATACCTGGAAAGATGCAAGCTTTCAAATTGGGATTTTTGAACTCTGCCCTATTCAGAGCCACTTTCCCCCTTAACCCCATGGAGAGAAGTTCACATAAGTACAGTGTCTGAGAATATCAATGCAATGTAACTGCAAATGTATGATCTTTAAGTCTATACAATCTGGATTTTATGTACAAATATCAAGAAATAACAAAATGAACAAATAAACCTTTCCACTATAAATCAGGGTAATTTACTTGAGTCAAAAAAGTTAATTATTATACTTTATCTTTGTCTGCATAAAAAGGATAGGAACTTCTCGATAAAATACGTAGCATAAAATTCTGTAAGATTTCAAACAACCAATGATTATTCATCTTTGAACATTGCTTAGCACTTGAACAGAGTTTGCAAAAAGTGTACTTACTAGTGTTTAATCCAGAGATCAATTACCCACCCTTGTATGAAGTGTGTGATCATAGTGGGATTTTATTGTGTATAATTTTCAACATGCCTTCATCCTAGAAGACTTCAATAGCTTAGATTTTACAATGTATTCATACTTTGCCAAAAATTGGTTACTCTCATTGTAAAAATAGCTGAGAAGTAGATAAATACTTTAACACCAATAGGGTAATGTTCATTTTTAACACACAGCCAAGGCGTGCAGTGGTCAATGATTTCAGACCAGGTGATTGCAGTTGGCAGTTAGCAGGAAGGATGACAAATAAGAAATGTTACTTTATAGGACCAGAAGGAATGCAAGGCTCTCCGTAAATCTCTTCTCCAATAATTGCCTAGTAGCCACCAGCAGCTTTATGTCCTGGTAAGAGGTGGACCAGCCACATTTAAATATGCCACAGTTGATAAAATCAGCCAAGACTTCAAGCAACAACTGAAGAGTTCTCGATTAACTGGTTAGACCATTTTTCCCACTTAAAATCACATGTCCACCACTCACCTAACCTATCAGACCCCATCCCAAATATCTAGAGAGCAGGCCAATACTCAGTCCACAACTGCCAAGGTGTTTTGTGTGGCCCACCAAACCTTTAAAATACAGATAAGGGTCAGTATAACTAAAAGACTTGGAAAGGAACTGCTCCTCCAAACCATAGGGTGGTTCTCTCCTGCATTTTCTTCCAAGAGGCTCATTTGTGAATGGATCAAAGCAGATGCAGGACAGAAACAATTTGTGATTGGAGGAATGAACAGCACAACACAAGCAATTTAACTGTACTCAAGGACTGGAACTGTAGTAAACTGAGGCTTTGAAAGATAGTTGTGAGGAAACCAAAATCCATGAGAGGGCTGGTGAAAGTCAGATGGTGCAACATGGGTGGGAGAAGTGTGTGTTGGTGAAAATTTGGGGTGGGTTATCAGCAGGTCCTGTTGAGGAAGTGGTACAGGGACAAAGACATTGACAGGAGTGGTAGGTCACAGCAATAGCCCAGGACTGACGAAATGTTAAGCCAGGTGGGAAGAACTGTGGGTTGTTACATTTACAGCCAACCCATCTGCTCCTGTTAATTTAAACGATAAAACAGTCTGAGCCTCTGAGAAACCTGGTTTGGGAGGGTGGGGGAGTGCGTGCAGGGAATGCTAAATGGATTGGATGTTGCTGGCTGGATGAGTAAGTGAGAGACTTGACGGGGATTGGTGACTGAGTGACAGGATAGGGGAGGGAAGGTGCAGTGACTGGCGTGGTGGGTAGGATTGAGTTGGATATATCCCTTTCCCCTAAATCCTCAACTCTTACCCCATCATCTCTCTCAAAAGCCTATGTATAAAGTCAACTTGAAAAGTAGGAAACCCCAAGCCAAAAGATAACCCACTTCCATGTGGATTCTGGAGTATGCCCCAAAGGGAAACCAAGCTCAGTGTTAGTTAAAGCCATCTCCTTAGGTCAGTCCTGATCCCCAACCCCCTCCAGATTCCAATCCCCACCCTCCTCCCTGGGTGATCCAGACTTGGAGACTAGCCATTTGCTTCTTCTTACTCTATTGCTTAACTGAAAAGGAAAAGTTAGGTTTTGTTAGTTAACACTGCTGCTTGGTACTTTTTGATGGTAATTTCACCTTTATTATTACAGCAAATCATATATTTCTGAAACTTACTCATTAGTCCCTAAAAGTGAGGGAAAATTTGACATTTAGCCTCCCCAGACAAGAAGGTTGGGAGAACCCTCATCAGAACATGACATCTGATTTATGGAATTCTTCTGTAACAATACAAGGGTTTGAACAGCAATAAAACAAATTAGAAAGTTAAGGAAATTGTCTTGGCTATGCATTCTTAACACAAAGCAATGACTTAATGAAATCATTATAGACCTACAATAGGGAGTCTGAAGATGTCATATAATCTGAAAAACACTGTAGGTTCCAATTTTATGGTTTAAATGGGCTTTGTAAATGGCTTTACAGTGTTGTAATTTTCACTTTTAGACAGCTCATGGCAAATCCAGATTTATGCAGTCAGTCTGTAGAGGCTCCCGTGTAAAACAGTTACCTTTTGAAGGAGGGCGAGTCCGCGTGCGTAAAGCTTCCGAGCCATTTTCTTTTGCAACCGTCCTTCTGCCATCAATAAGCATATTCCAAGCAAGTAAAGAAATGACCACAACACATTCGACTTCATTGGATCAAGTCTGTCAGAAAAGAAGATAACTGTCAAATTATTGTTCTCTTCCAACATTTTGTTTTGATAAAACTTGCCTTTATTTTATTTTAAGGTCCCATGCAATAGCTGATCAGTGAAAATTGTGCACAACAATGTAGTTGTCATGTTAATTATGTATATCATTAGCCACACATGAGTACTAATGGGAGCTTTATCAATCCAGATATCAATTATCAAATGTTCTATAATATTCATAAAAGCTAACCATATAAATAATAATGACAGAAAATGTAGAATGTTTGGTACAGTAATTAACATGGACAGGTTAAAGAATGCTTTAATGTGGAGATTTGCTACAGCATGGTATGGATGATGAATCTCAGATTATTTTGTACTCAAATTAAAATGCAAGATAATAATGGATTGTGTGATATTTATATACTAAACCAAGTAAGAGAAATAACAAAAACAGATGGTATCAGAAAAGTTGTGCTTGAATTTCCATCCTTCAGTTAATGGAAAGAAAAATTCCATGGGGTGTGTGACATGCAGGCAATTTGTTATGGTCAGTGGTCTATCCAGTGATGAAGGTTAATGTTTACCTCAGTTGGTCCTGTATTTCATCTTGGCACCTTTAACTGGTGCCAAGAGGAATTCCAGTGTGCTATGCCAATATACTGTGGAGATAAGCCACACAAATGGTCTGTAGACTCCCAGCACGTACAATCCTCTACTTTAAAATCAATGCAGTACTTTGAGTCACTGCAGTTAAAAAGTGATTTGAAAATCCCAAGGTTGTGAAAAGTGCTGACATCATGAAAATCACATAGGAGAAAGGTTTCAGAATTACTAAAACACAATTCACTGCCAAATAAAAGAAAATATTTGTTCTTATATACTATAGCACCAAGGTATAGTCACACAGTCAGCTAATTACTTCTAAAGCAGATACATTATTTGTGCAATTAAGAACTGAAGAACACCATGATCCTTTGATCAACGGCTAACCGATGAATCTCATGACTCACTGAGGGTTGAACGTTGGCATGACCGAGAGAAGGATTTCCTGCAAGTTTACCTGAAAAGCCATTCACCTGAACAGGATGAATTTCTTGCAAAAGATGGCACTTCTAGTACTGTACTGAAAAAAGGCGTCAGCCAAGATGAAATGTATATTTTGGGGCAGGAACCCAGGACCTTCTGGCTCAGAGGTGAGCATAGCGCTGTTCAACCAAGAGGAGGTAAAGGTAACATTAGTGCAATATCTGTATAAGTATCTGAAGATGTTATCTACCTTAGTTGAGAGGAGCAATACACAGGAAGAAAATTTCTACATGGCTCACACTACTTTCTGACATTATTATAGAGGATTTTAAAAAAAACCTGTAAAAATGGCTTTTAAAAACACTATTTGCAATTTTTCTGAGCTTCTATTGATATTCCATGAAAGTTATAGCAGAAGACCAGAGGAACCTGTAAAAAAAACCATCAATATCTACTTTTTAAAAAAAACCTTTCCTGTTAGGAATTGCATTCTTCCGACTCACTATAGATTGACAACTTTTAGCCCTCCTGCTGAGGTCATGATAACATACAAAAGTGACAACACTACACTACTCATGTTAACTAAATCTTGAAGGGAATCAACAATACATCCTTGATTTCTGCAGAAAAACTCCATTATCTGAATAAGTCAAATCTGCAATACCTCACTGTTGATGACTAATAATTGGAGAACCTAGCAAGGTGAATCTCTGTTTTCTCAGACTCTGAATAAAAAGCCGCAGACTCAACAAGCCGCTTTTTGTTGACATAGCAGTAAAACAGTGAAAACACCTGGCTGCTGGTGCCAGTCAATTGCATAGATTCAACGGATTACAATCCAGCTGTATATCAAGCTTTGTAAGCCTTTCCTTTGTCACACAACCAGCACCTAAAGACTGAGCCTAGGTAACCCAGGCAAACTATCTGGCTTCATATGGAGAAAGGGCTGAATCTTACCCAAAATATAAATGTGAATTTTGTCAAATTTCCATGAGGCCTGGCAACTTCTCTCAAGAGATCATTTCAAACTCACCCTATTAACTAGCTACCGTAAGGAATAGGAACAGGAAAAGGCTGTTCAGCCCCTCAAGCCTGCTCTGCTGTTCAAAAGGATCATGGCTAATCCAACATTCCTCAAATCCATTTTCCTGCCCCTTCCCCTTTTGTCCACTTTCCTGCCACTTCCTCACAATGCTTAATTCACCTACTGATCAAGAATCTATCTCAACCTTAAATATACACAAGGACTCTATGCCCCACAACTGCCTATGGCAAGAGAAATTCCTCCTCATCTCAGTATTAAATTGGCAATCATTTATTCTGAGACTATGCACTCTCATCCTAGACTCTCCCATGAGGGGAAACATTCTCTCACCATTATCTGTCAAGCACCTTAAAGAATCCTGTATATTTCAAAGAGATCCCATCCCTTAGTTGTGGTAGCTTAGGGAGTGCACTCTGTCCTCAATGCTGACAGTATACCAATATCTCCTTGTTGTCCAGTGGTGGACCATCACATACAGGGAACCACTCAAATTATGCCAGAAACCATATTGTATTCACAAATAAAAGAAACAAAATTTTTAAAAAGGCTCTATTTCATCCTCAGAATAGAAATAAATCACTTGCATGCTGATCAACAACTATTTTACAATCAATGATTTCCTGCTGCACTCAGCTCTCATCTTTTGGAGCTGGGTGTCAAGCAAGTCCTGCCTGGCTTGTAGTGCCAGACCCAGCTGAGCTCTGACATACACAAGGAAAGTGTTCTCCTCTTCAAAATTTCCTCATGCTGTCCTTGGAAGGCTGACCTCATTTTCCAGTTCCTCAGCATTCAGGACAGCTTTTTGCTTGCTCCAATTGTGCAAAGCACAGCACACTAGGATGATGTGGCACACTGTGTCCAGAGTATATTGTATAACAAACCTCCGTTCTTCCCCTCCTCCCTGTACCCTTCTATGTCTTCCATTCTGTATCAGCTCCCCCCTTATTTCGAGCTTTCCCATTACTTACATGGCCTTCATCAACCCACGGTTCCCACTCCACCCCAGATTGAACACCCCACCACCTTTTGAGAAAGGGATCTCCTTTAAACACTCCGTCAATGTGCAGACCCACAGGACATTCTGCTGTCCAATCTTTTGACTGACTTCTACAGACGGCCCCAGGTCATGGCTGAAAAGACCTTTGCAGTTCCCTGACTGCTTGCAGAGGCCCTAAAGAATTTCTGTTGCCCAGTCCCCTGGCTGTAGTTGGACAAAGACCCTGACATGACCGACCATGACCAAGCCCCTGAACTGTGTGTGGACTTTGCCCTTGACTGACTGTACTGGAAGCCCCTAATCAGCAGCATCTACCTCTGGACTAGATGGAGGACTACTTCCCACAGACTCGGCCTGATTAATCATGCAGTGTGTTTATTACATGGGCAACTGGCACATGCTGCAAGTGTTAGATTGATGTTAGATAGAAGATATCCATGCCCTGGACTGATCAATACTGACAAGAAAAAGCAGGTTGGCTCTGCACTAAACACCAAGTCATAACATCAGTAACCTGAGCCTTTTGACATTCGCTGAGGATCCAACGCGCTAAGAGGCTAGCAGGAATGCTGTGAATGCACTAGCTGCTAAGCAAGCAGCCCTGAGATACAGCCTGGACCAATTCATGAGCTAGGTGGCTGTCTCTTCTTGCAAGGTGTCCTTGTAGCAGGATTTCAATGTAAATTGTCAATGCACCCGAAATGTAACTTTAAGCAAAAAAGCAGAAAACAAAAGTGTGCTATAAGTGGATTGGAGATCTTCCTTGGAAGTTCCAAAGGTTGGCAGATGTCAGGTGGAAGTGTCCATGGACATGGGGTGTGAAGCTGCTGCCATAAAATAGACCCAAAACATTGTCTGCTGGTGTTCAAGACGGTGATCTAGAAGAGCAAGTAGTGAGTCCAATGTAACCTTTCCGGTCCATCTCAGAAATTCTTGGTGTCTCGTTTCCACATGGTAGGTGGTATGATCAGAAGTAACATATAAATGAGGTGAGATTTACAGTTACTGAGGGTGATAAAAAGCAATTATCTCAGTTAATAGGCAGCATCTCACTACCTACCATGGATTTCATCGCAAACCAGCACTTGGTTGGTAAATGCGACTAGTTGCTCCCGATGTCATGGTAGGTCTTGTTCAATTTCTCACAATTTTCTCCTAGATTCCTCATGGGTAGCCCAATCATGGCCTGGTAAGATTCTGCCTAAACTGTGCATTCCATATCAGACACTGAATTTTACTTAAAATCCAAAAGCTGCAAAATTCAGAAATGTTTGAGGAATTGATTTTCAGAACTGGAAAACAAATGACAGTGAACAGCCTTTAGAAGGAACAGAACAGTAAAAGGACTTGGGGATGTATGGAGATGCAGCAGATTAATCTGTAAAGTGCTGAATAGCGAAGCAGAACATGGTTAAAAAAGAACACATTTGACAAGATGACAATGCAAGAAGCAGCATGATTTAACAAAAATAAAGGCACTTAAAAGCATGTGAATGGAAAAGGATGTGACAGGGAGGGTATTATGGCAAGGTATGTCTGAAATAGAAACAGGAGCAGCTGGCAAAAGTGGAACAGGATCTCATTGCCTAAGAAGTATTAAGCAGTCTGACATCAAAAGCTGCACACTGCAGTGTCGGAACAGTTTTGAGACAGAAAGTTACACTCTTGTGCCAGGCCACAGAAACAGGAATTTTCAGAGTTCCTCAAGACAATTCCCCCTGCCAACACACTCCATTGAAACAAAAGTAGGTTTTACATTTGGCTTCATATTTACCAAACACAGTACAATCACATATTTGGCTAGACTCTTCAGGCCTTGTTGTTAATTTTTGCCTATATTTGTCAAAAGGGCTGATTACATAAAGTGACAAGAGCAATGATTATAGGAGAGTAAATATCAGATTGAGAAATGCAGAATGTTGCAGATATACAACACTGTTGAGTATTGAGAACAAGGGGAGCATTGAATGTTACAAGGTCTTAACTGCTGATTGGATTAACCTTAAGGTTTTTAATGGTAAGAGGTTTAGACCAGACTGAAGAGCATGGGACGAAACAAGACTCAGAACAGTTCTGAGGAAGGGTCACACTGATTTTTTCTTCACAGATGCTGCCAGACCGGCTGAGCTTTTCCAAAAACTTCTGTTTTTGTTCCTGATTTACAGCATCCGCAGTTCTTTTGGTTCTTTCCGATAAAAAAAATGCTACATATGTTTGTAAGATAAACCGTTGCCTCAACAATGCTTTTCAAAGCCTCTCCACATTTTCACTGAAGTTTCCATTATTTTAATTCCTCTCTGAAGTGCCTGAAGACATTTCTCTGCATTAGAAATAGTATGCACCAATGTGCACAAATATCTGCATTAAAAACTCTGCATCTAAATCACTATTGTGCAGTTGCATCTTCAGTCAGAATTAGTAATAAGGTTTGTTGCACCTTTTGATGACAAAAATAATGATCAAGTGACATGATTAAGTGAATTCATAATCTGGTATACCATATAAACTAATTTATGGTGAACAACTGACATAGGAAGCAGTTAATGTAAGTATAAATAAAGGATTGCTGATGATTAGGATTGCAATAGGCAAGATAAATGTTAAACAATGATGCAGCAAATAAAAGGTGCATTGTGATCTTTGCCAACTAAACTCCAATGGTTGTGTTTCCCCTTTCACAACAATGCTCAGTCAGAGGAGCAGTGGGATTACAGTAATTGGCTACAGCATAGGAAGAGAAAAGCAGATAGTTTTCAGTTTCCTAGTACAGAGTCCTGCTGTGACGGTCATGTGTGACATGGAAAAGACACAAACAGCTGTTAAAAGAGCTTAATAAGAAAATGTTTGAGAGAGGAGAGCATGTGGAGAAACAATAGGAAGGTCATGTGCTATTTGGCTACAATGACAAGTGGTATTTATGAAATTATGCCATCATTGTCTGTTTTTAAACAAAATATCATATAGTTCATGAAGTTGGCAGATCTTTATTACTTAAAGTAGTCTCTCGATTCACACCTTTGAACTATGGTGCGAAAATAAGGCCCATGGAGCCCTAGACTTCCTCAAATTTAGAGGAGTAAGAGGCAAACTTATAAATTTACAAAATTCACTAATGTTAGACATTATACATGCAGAAAGAATGTTTTGCTGGCTGGTATATAGAACCAAGAGACTGACTAAAAATAAGGTCCAGACAATTTAGGACTGAGATGCAGAAGAAATTCTTCGAGGTTGGTGAATCTTTGGCATTCCTTATTCCTGAGGGCTATAGAAGCATTAGGATAGATGATCAGTCATGATCTAGAATGGGAGAGTGGACTCAAGGGACTGAATCATCTACTCCTGCTTATGAAAATTTGCTTATTTAGATGCTCACAAGAGTATCCTACTGTAGGAAAAATTAAATACATACATCGTAGAATCCTTAGTATGGAAACAGGCCATTCGGCCTAATGGACTTTAGAGTGTATTCTGACTCTAAAGACCATCCCCACAGACTCACCCCACTACTCTCTCTCTGTAACCCTGTATTTCCCGTGGCTAATCCACCTAACCTACACAACCCTGGATATTATAGGGCAATTTAGCATGGCCAACCCACCTAGCTAGCACATCTTTGGACTGTGGGAGGAAACCAGAGCACCAGGAGGAAACCCACGGAGGCTCGAGGAAAATGTGCAAACTCCATACAGTCACCCGAGGCTGGAATTGAACCTGGGCCCCTGGTGAGCCAGCGTGCCGCCCTACCAATGCCTCAACTCCTGATAACTCAGAGATTAGCTGCCTCTTAGCTTTATGATGGATCTGTAAAATCATTGTGTTCTTTTACCGGGTCACCCATTGAAAGCTTAACAATATTGAAAATGGTTACGAAGCAGTGAATCGTCCAACTGAGTACCGCGTATTCTGGTATCATAGCGCAAAGATTCCAGAGAACTGATTTGGATTTGTGACAAACAGATGGCTTTACACCGGTAATCTGACAACAGCATTTAAACAAAAACTTGCAGACCAGAAAGACAACTATCAACAGCACAATGATGTTAACACCCTCGAACAGGTCTTGAGTTAAATGCAATCATTATACTACAACGTTAATGGAATTGATATTGGCTATTAAAAGTGAATTAAAAATAAATATTGGCAAATCATCGCTGCCTGGTTACCAGAAGGCTCCCGAGACTGCCTCTGCTAAATAGCGCCACTCAACACCACAACGTCGACAATTCAGTTCCTGAGCTACCGGGGAACCAGGTTTAACAAATGGTCGAGCTATTAAATCATTTTGTAGATGTAAAGGAACTGTGCGTCAAAATCGTATTGTACTCTACTGGGAGTTATGTTAGGACGAAGGAACCCAGTGTCATCTCCTTCAAGATGTCAAAAAACCCTGAAATTCTATTACCATAGCCAGTAATGAAACAAGGCGGACATACACCTCACTTGAATTGAAAGATTGCTTTCTGCAAGGAAGGAGAGTTTTTTTCAAAAATCGCAAGCATCTTCAAAGTGGAGTAAAATCATGAGCGTCTGAATCTTTAGTCCCAATTTAATGGCGATTTACGTCCAAACCAGAATCATAGGGTCAGGTCTGATCTTTTATTCACTGAGACCCACTCGACAACTCCCACTCACGCTGCTCCACACAACTGTTCTTCCAACAACACATTCTGCCTCAAATATGCATTGATATTGGTAAGCTCATAACCATCCGGATACCCTGACAGGTTCATAACTCTGTATAGCAGTTCGTCTTGACATGTTGTTGTCATTTATTTATTGTTTTAAAAGTCATGTTTCAGTGACGAATAGTAGTGTGTCACTGTGCGCACTCAGTCTGTCTGCGGACAGTGGGAATCTAAGTCCTTAAAGGGAACGGGGGATTTCAGCACTATATTAGAGGACAGCTCCCTTGTATTCCAACATCGTTGCCCCAGCTAGGTCTCTGAACTGGGACTCAGCGCCGTGCTGCAATTCATCAGCTCTTTGAACACTAACCGATAACACCACTAAGACTGACATTCAAATTTCAAGAGTTTTTAGGTTCTGAATGGAAGTGCAAATTGCAGCTCACCTTTTCAAATACTCCCTTAGACTAGATGCGGTCGGTGCAGCACGCAGAATTGTGCGCTACAAGTGTTGGTTGAAGATGTATTCTACCAGGGAACTCTCAGAATAAACACAGAAGTCCCAAATTTAACGGATGACATGAAATATTCAAAATCAAAGTCGCCTATGCATGAAATACTTGATTCTTATTGAAAAATTACTCAATTAAAAGCTTAAATGTGAGGTTTTTGTTCCTAGAATTCAAATTACTAGCTTGATTTTAAAGATCACTTTTTTTTAATCATTTGCTATTGGAACTGAAATTCTCTCTGCAGCCCGGATTTCCACACAGACCCGTCCCAGCTTATTTCTTAGTCGGCTCCCTCACTTGCTCCGCCGATACGCTTCTGCACCGTAAAATGCAGGGGAAACGCTGGTGTTGCGCCAGTTTCTGCACAAATTGGGGAAATCGCTTCGCTCAATTACAGGATCCCGAAACCCCAGGAGCAATATTAACCCGCATCAGTCAGAACACGTGGAGAGAAAACGGGCAAGGCTGTCAAAGAATGCCCTTTAATCCTGGTCAGTAAGGCGGAAAAAAAGTTGCAGAAAACAAGAAATAAAGAAACATTCACCCCCGTACTCTCAGCTCCTTAAGAGTTAATGTGTATTCACCATGCCATCGATTATTGCACTGAAACGTCGGAGGCATGACAGTTAGAAAAGTTACTACACTTCCTGGGTCCAACTGATAATCGAAAGAAGAATGATGAAATCTGCTGTTTTCCACTTTGCTTGCCTGGGGTGGGTGGGGGATAGATACGTGCATCTGATCCGCTAGAAATCAGGGTTCTCCTGGTATTCCTCTTAAGGTCGTTGTTTTTAGGTCAATAATTTTGCCTGCAACACCTTTGGATGTGCACACTTGGATTAATTTTACTGAAGCTGTTTTGCATGGCTAATGGCCGGTTTCACAAGTTGCACCGTGTATGTGAACACTCAGTACGGGCAATCTGCTTCACTCTCCGAGTGAGTTCAAAATCTTTCAAATCTACATAGACATCGCGATCTCACTATTTTGCAACCGAGAGCTCAAGTTACAGAATCGAAAGACAGAGGGGCACGGCTATAGTGATGAAGACAAACGCGTTCCGAGACAGGGATCAGCTGCAGTGCTTTTCCAGCAGCGCATTCTATCTACCACCACGACCAGGGCCCGACTGAATCTGCATTTCTAAGTAAATAATTGAAGTAATTTTAACTTTTAAAATCATTTACAATAATATGGCGTCCCCGAAATAAAACCTCAGACAAAAGGTTAACAAACCAGTACAGAGAACCCGGGGAATAGAATTAATCCGATGGCTCTAAGAGCTGACACAGGCAGCGTGGGCCGAATGGCATTTACTGCTGTATCATTCAGTGTCCACCAAGTGTCCTCGATAGTTCTGATGCTCAGACAAGGGTTTTCACTGAACTGTTGAGAATGAAAACTGTTCAGAGTTAGACTCTACCCCTCCCAAGTGCTCCAGTTAGATTCGCGTCCAGTAAAGTCAAAGAGGGTTCTCTGGTGATTAAAACAATCTACTGTGACAGTTTGTACCTATTTCGTAGCAGTAACACGTTAAAACTCAGTGCAGGGGAAACAATAAAAAGGACAGATGCTGCGGTGACAATTTGTATTGATTGAGTTTTACCTGCAAACAGCCTGCAGTCACAGGAGAAAGCCGAGAGCAGCACTCACAAGCGAGGGAAAGCCAATAGCAAAGAATCTTCCTTTGTTGTCGCGATCAAGCCACCTCTGCGCGCTGCGAACGACCTGTCTTGGGCTCAGGATCGCTCTGACCACCAGCATTAACACCAGGCTTTGCATCGCCGGCAGCACCAGCTCCGCCTCTCCTGCTCATCTTTATGGCAGCACGCTCCAGCGCTCGGACACACCCCTGGGGCCGCTCTAACCAATACCGGCGGTGCCTCACATTCTCCTAGCGCACACAGGGCCCGCTCCCTAACCAATACCTGATCCAGGCGGCTGCCTCACTCCTTGATGGGTTGTAGCTCAACAATTCAGGACACGATAAAAAGAACCGGCGAATTCCCATCTCCCGCTATTCATTTCCAGCGTGCATTCAGCTACGTAGTCCACAAAACATATGCATATCCAAAAGCAGGTATGTTGAAATTGTGCTGATTTGAAGGATTTACTCTCAACCCAAATTTCGTTTCTTTTTCTTAAAGGTTGCATTTGATTGTGCAAATTTGCCATTGAATCTCGTGCATTTGTCCTTTTTTAAAAGGATCTCTTCCGCTCATGATTCACACTAGGATGGAGGATTAGGGAGCAAAATTAAAATTGTTTAAACTCTGCCAAAAGTTGCTGCCCCAACTGATGTGCATAGTCACACGTTACTGATATCCATTGAATCATGAACTGTACGTATTCTCGCAAGGCTATTGTGTATCAATGTATTGAGTGCCTTTTGAATGTCCCTTGCAACACTAGACAGTATTACCCTCATTAACTCTTACTTTTTCGAAAAGCTCCAGTTGACTCTTCTTAATTAAGTCATTTTTTAAAAAAGGCTATTCATTCTGTCCTGAATAATTGCTTCAAGGAGTTGTCCCACCACTGATTGGCCTGTAAATGCTGAGCTTATTCTTACAACCTCTTTTTGAGCAACGGTGTTGCATTGGCAATTCACCAATCCTCTGGTACCACATAAGGATGAGAAGATTATTGCCAGTGCCTCTGCAATTTCCACTTTCACTTCCTTCAATATCCTTGGTTGCATCTCATCTGGTCCCAGCTCACAGTCAACCTTAAGTACCGACAGCCTATCTAGGAACTGCTCTTCATCAATTCTAAACCTTTTTGGTGACTGTGTAAATCCCTTTTTTTGGTCTGGAATCATTTCTACTTCCCCTTTGGCCACTGTTTTACAGTTTATGCACAAATAGAAGAATTTAGGCTTGGCTAACTGCTTATTTGTTTTCATAATTCCTGTTTGCTACTCTATTTATATTCTTATCTTGCCTCTAAACCAGAGACAACACAGTTGGGAGCTGGAGGAGCAGAGCAGGCCTGGCAGCATCAGAGGAGCACGAAAGTTGATGTTTGGGTCCTGACCTGAAACATCAACTTTCCTGCTCCTCTGACGCTGCCTGACCTGCTGTGCTCCTCCAGCTCCACACTGTGTTATCTCTGACTCCAGCGTCGACAGTTCTTACTATCTCTGAATAAGTTATATTCCGTCTAAACCATCTGTGTTCTGTTTCTGAATTGCAATTGACACCTGTCATGACCAAACCAACACCCTCCCCCCATTATTTGATTTTTAGAAATCTCCTTTTATTGTCCTGGGAGCTCTGGGTTTGTTTTCTCTACCTTTCTCTTTTGAGGGAACATACTTAGCTGTGCTCAAACCATTTTCTTCTTTGAAAGTAGCTTATCATTCAGCAGCAGTTTTTTTCCTGCTAACCTTCACTTCCAGTCTATCCAGCATAGCTCCACTTTCACCTAATTGAAATCAGTTCTCCCCTACTTACTACCCTTACTGGGTAGTCTTTTATCCTTTTCCACCATCATCCTAAAACTATGATATAATGATCACTGTCACCTAAATGACTCCCCCATCCCTCCCCTGACTCCACCCCCACTGATCTCGTGCTTTGCCCCTGGGAGCTGTTCTCTCTCGTAATTTTGTTTCATCAAAAAGGTGTAATGACAGGACATGTCCCTATTTCCCTGTAGAGGACAACTCCCTGCCTATGAATATATGTATATGAAAATATGACAATAGCTCCCTGGTGCATTCTTAAGGCAGCTTTTGCACTGATTATTATCCATTGACCTCATACAGAATGCAAGTGTGAAAAATACTGGATGAAAGAAAGACTTGCATTTGTATAGCACCTTTTACAATTTTAACTGACCCAAAGTACCTAACAATCAGTGAATCACTTTTGGAATACAGATACTGTTGTAATGTAAGAAACACAACAGCCAATTTACATTTATAAACTTCCGTCAATAGAAACATGAAATTATTTAGATAGTCTATCTTGATTATATTCTAAGACAATTATTGGTGAGGAAACTGGAGAGCATTCCTCCTTTTTTGAATGATGCCACAGGAATTTCTTCTTCACTCAGAAGATATGGTTTAATACATCAACCTAGATTATGTGTTCAAGTCTATTGAACATGACTTGAACTGACTAACTTCTGATTCAGTTGAGAATTCTACCTCTGGCCAAAGGACAGGGAGCTAACTTCAGCATTAATTCCCCAATCATTTGACGGCTAACAGATACTCTGATTAAAAAACCAACATTAGCAGCATGCCTCAATAAGAGTTATAATGCAACTCACTGCTCTTAGAAAAGCAAAGAATTAAAATGGAGAGGACATCTATTTGATTATCTTGACACATTGTTTTTATACAATGCAGAGAAAACAAATGGTGAACTACACACTTTATTCTGATTTTGGCAAACAGATCCAACATTAATTGAATAAATGTGGTGATCATTTATTGGGCCTGACTGTGTGGTCTCAATATATCATATCTCTAAATCAAGGGGGCAGATTCACATAGTAGTTTAGCAGATAGCATTTTCACTCCTGGGATCTTAGTTCAATTCAACCCAGACAGATGAGATGTAATTTTCCACTTCCATCCAGCTGTAAATGTCCCATTTGAAATGGAACTGAGCAAACCCACAAGAATTCAGAGCACAAAACTGCCATAATTTTGCACAAAGCAGCAAAATCACTGTGAAATTGCAACGAAAAAGCCCAAGTTTGAGTATTTCTGAAATACTTGCCTTTCAGTTAAAGTATGCAGTAGAAGGAGACTTTGTTCTATATTGAATTTGGGTTATAACCAATACTGTAACAAAACAAAAACAGTGATTGCAATGCATAGTGCTAGTATCCTTCACTTTGATAACAGGAATTCACTAATGAAAGTGCTTTTTTCTAAATGCAAAGTCATATGAATGAATCAACTAATTTGCAATTGTTTAGTAATTTATGGTAATATTCATAATACTATTATTAATTTGCAGAATAGAGACTATTATTAGGCAATTTCATAATGTACAAGTTACATTCCACAAATACATCATGCATATCAGAGGGCAAGGCCCACAAAATATAAAATGGCTACGTTTGAACATTGCACCTTTGTAAATTAGTTCTCAATTAAAATATGAAGTCAAGATTCAGTAAGTTACATATATGAAACTTAGACAAAAAATGATATTTTCAGACATTGTTTTTTAAAATTAATGCTCGGTCTTTAATCTGCACAAAAATTTGATTAATTTTGAATATGGTCAGTTCAATATGTAGATCAGTTTAAACTCCTAAGAGTTTAATATGAGATTTTACTATGAAAGTTGCCAGAAAAGAAAAATTGAATCCCACATAATTATCTTATTAAATTTAACAACAATTTGCAGTTACATAGCATAGTTAACATTTTTTTAGGTCATGCTGGGGCAAGAGTGGAAGTAAATGGGTACAGGGAATAGTGTCACTAGCCAACATGCCAGTTTTCCATAGCCATCTCTGTCTTCTTCAAGTTTTGTTAAGTCAGGGGAAGCCAAACCCAGAAATCCAGCAACGGAATCAGCTGAGCTAGTTGAAGTGCTCATTAAGAGATTGTAAAGGGTTGAGTTGGGATTTTAATGTGGGTACATGGGTTACAGGCTTGGATCAGGATCAGACCATGGGCATGGATGTGGGAACTCTGTGTGGAGCCAGTCATGACCGCTCATTGAAATTAAGTGGCCACACAAAAGGAGCTCACTGAAGAGAGGCATTTACTGTTGACTCAGGTATCATCATGTGCTCGCAGACTGTGGATGAGTGGTCAAAATGAACTGGGAAGAGCAGCAATTTGGTCCCTTCCTGGAATTATGAAAACATTACTCAGAGTCTCACTGAGTACAAAGAAGGCAGAATATGGCAATGGGAGGATGATTCTCAGATGGTGAAACATAACTGTTTGGAGACATTGCAGAACCAATGCTGGAAGAGATTATGACTTCACAGATAGATGTTCAGAAATTTTATCTTCGTGGTGATAACTCCACACCTCACAGCACTGATCACTATTCATAGCCAGTAAGTACCAAAATCAACATGGTCTTGAACTTCTTCACCCCTAAGTCTTTTCAAGGGTCAGCTGCAGATCTTAGCAGATTCTTGCAAAAGGCTGAGCACCTAATAGGTCACTAGTGAACAATTTATGAAGACCACGCAATGAATTCCATTCAGAAACATTGGCCCTTGCACAGTTAAGGGACAGTGAGTTTCACCTCACTGAACTACCTGAGAAAAAGGATGTAATCTATTGAACCATGTGGTCATGAGGGCACCCAATGTTGGCCAAGGAGATTAATCAACAGGAAAGGCTTCTGTACCCTCAACATTAAACTGGTCGGTAATCAAAGCCAGTGTATGCCCAAAATTCCAGGCAGCTGTTATAACCCTTCCATACACTAGCAGTCTATGGGTGGATTTTAAGGAATAAGGGTTATCCCTTGAGAAAATGATGACCAATCTCTTTAGATAACTAAGACAGAGCCTCAGAATGTTTAAGCTAATGTCATTTCCTCACGAGGCCCAGTAATAAGCAAGCCTTCAGATTTCTGAAGACATTGTTCCTCTGCCTGGACTGTGCCATTCAATGCACAGCTGCAAAGGTCACACTTTCATACCATGGCCCTCCAGAGATTGTGTGAATATAGAAGGGCTTGAGGCAGTGGAAGATCACAGCTTAGAGGAAGAGGAGCAGAAGATCAAAGTAGGAGGAGGACAGTACAGAATATGGAGGTTTCTCAGCTGTAGAGGGAAATAAGTATGATTGTGCAAGATGTGAGGGTCTGGACAGGATGCCATTATTGTCAAAGATCATCATTTCAGGCATTTTTTCAGCT
Organism: Rhincodon typus; assembly: GCF_021869965.1. NCBI lineage: Eukaryota > Metazoa > Chordata > Chondrichthyes > Orectolobiformes > Rhincodontidae > Rhincodon > Rhincodon typus. Next base: position 46,109,345 of record NC_063343.1, on the reverse strand, counting down.
GAACCCTTCTGGCCCAAGAAGTATGCCATGATCTGGAACTTATTTTGATTTGTCTTTGGGAACACTTCCATTGATGAGACAGCCTGAAAAAGATCCATATTTGCCACATCTGAATGATGAGAATCTATCCAGAGGTTTCAGTTACTCTTCAAAGGATCTTTCCTTCCCTTCAGTGCTTCTTCCCTCAATTCCCGTCTCACCACAAAACAATTGATGCTTACATATCTGGCATCTTATGTCAATAGTTTTTAGGTGTTGAAAGGTAAATGTACATCCACAGGTGAAATAAATTCAGTGACCCACTCAGTGCTCTGCCTCTCTCGTGGTCTCTGTCATCAGCAAATTCTATGTGGTGCCCTCTTGTGGTCTCAGATGAGGTGGAGACAAGCCACTCACTTACCTGTACTTGAAACAGACATGTATTTCGAAAAATTGTAACCCAGAAAGAGCAAGAGCAACTGACCTATTTCCTCTTTTTAATGAACCCCAGTAAGTGTTTTGCATTATTGGATATTATCCAATTCCCTTCATAAGGCCTCAAGTGAATTTGCCTTTACCACACTCTGCATTCCTGATTCTAATCACCCATTGCATAAAATCACTTTTCCTTGTGTCATCATTGCTTTTTTTACTGATCAGCTTACAGTCGTGTGCTCTGATCTTGGGACTTGCTGCCAGTAGGAACAGTTTCTCCTTTTTAACTGTCCAGACCCCTCATGATTTGAAACGTCTGTCAAAAGTCCTCAAGCCTCTCTTCTTCATGGAGATAAAGACTTCTCCAATCTAACAACTTAGTTCAAGTGCGTAATGCCTGGAATTACTTTTCTACATTCTCTAAAATATCTCATGTCTTCCTTAAACTGTGGTGCCTGGAACTGGACATAATACAAAAATTAATGCCAAACTAGGGTTTCATACTGTTTCATTTTATCTGCTTAACTGATTAACTTTTGTATTCTATGCCCCAATTTATAAATCCTGGAATCCCATTTCCTCTTTTAAACTCTTTCTAAACCTTACCTGCCACCTTCAATGATTTGTGCAAATAATACAGAGTCCTTTTGTTTTATTTTATATTGTTCTCCTAGAGATAGTTGTACCATTTTACCCACCTCTGCCCCAAAAGTTGAGTCAGCAATGCACCCCTCCCCATCGTTTCAGAAATTTACTGATGTAGAAAATATTCCTGAACACATCAAAGATTTTTTACCCTTTCTGCTGTTTCCATTATATTCTAATGCAATTGGTGACCCATAGGCCACAATCAGTGAGGATAGGTAACTGCATCTCCTCCACAATAACACTCAATACTGGAGCCGACAAAGAATGTGCCCTCAGCCCCCTACTATACTCCCTACACACCTACGACTGTGTTGTCAAATTTCGAATGAACGCAATCTACAAGATTGCTGACAACACCACCATAGGCTGGATAGCTAACAATGTCAAGTCAAAATACAGAAGGGAGATAGAGGCCTTGATGGTGTAGTGCAATGAAAACAATCTGTCTCTCAACGTCAGCAAAACTAAAGAACTGATCATTGACTTCAGAAAGAAAGGAAGGGGACATGCCTCCATCTTCATCAACGGAACTGAGGTTGCGAGGCTGAAGAGCATCAAGTTCCTCGGCGTGACAATAGCCGACAACCTGTCCTGGACTTCCCATGTAGATGTGGCGGTCAAGAAGGCACAACAACGCCTCTTCTTCCTCAGATAGCTCAGGAAATTTGGCATGTTCATAAGGTCCCTCACCAACTTCTACAGATTCAGCATTGAAAGGGTACTGTCCAGGTGCATGACGGCCTGGTATGGCACGTGCTCTGCCCAGGACCAAGAGAAACTACAGAAGGTGGTGTGCACAGCCCAGACCATCACGGAAGCCAACCTTCCATCCATGGACTCTATTTACACAGTTCGCTGTCAAGGAAAAGCACCCAACATCATCATAGACCCATCACACCTTGTAATGACCTCTTACAACCACTTCCATCAGGCAGAAGATACAGAAGCCTGAACACACGCACAAGCAGGTTCAGGAACAGCTTCTTTCTGGCCATTATCAGACTGTTGAATGTACTCTAGCCTCAAATAATGTAACCTGTATGCCTCTAAGTCTTTTTAATCTGTACATCCTTTGCTTGCTGTGATCTGCCTGTACCACTTGTAAACAAAGGTTTTCACTGTATTTCGGTACATGTGACAATAAAATCAATCACTTCAACCACTAATGCTAACCAAGTAACTACTGTATAGTTCCAAGATATCTCTATTATAAAAGTAAACAATAACTTTCCCAGAAAATGGAATGCTTTAAAATACACTTAGTAATTTAATGTTACCTCTATTGTTTTGTAGTTTCAAGCAAATAAATTTTGAAATGGATTCCTCTCGGACATTCCCTCAGTTCAGTCCCATAATATTAAACGGTACTGCAGCCATCTCCTTTCTTTCTTAATATATGAGCACCTTGTATCCAGGTAAATTTTTTTTGGGCCTTTTTTGAGATAGGACTCCACTAACACCATGACAATTCTATGGTCTTCCACCCCACCAACTGTCCTTCTGGCACTCTGCAAACTTTCCTACATGTTCAATAAAGTTAATTTAGACTTTATTTCATTCACCCTTACATGAATCCCCTCATAGTTTAGTATTTCTTACTCGGATGCTATCTGTCTCCCCCAATTCTCTATGCACCATGTTTTCCCTCACTACATTTGACACCATCCCAGACAAAGCAGCCCACTTGATTGGCACCACTTCCACAAGAATCCACTCCCTCCACCACTGATGTTCAGTAGCAGCAGTGTGTACTATCTACAAGATGCACTGCAAAAAAGTCCTTAGACATCATCTTCTAAACCCATGACCATTCCATCTAGAAGGACAAAAGAAGCAGATACATGGGCTCACCACCACCTGTATGTCCCCTACAAACTACTTACAACCCTGACTTGGAAATATATCACTGATTCTTTACTGTCACTTGTTCACAATCCTGGAAATCTCTCCCTAAAGGCGTTGTGGGTCTGCCTACAGCAAATGGACTGCAGCAATTTAAGAACGTAGCTCATTATCACCTTAACAAAGGCAAGCTTAATGGGTAGTAAATGCTGGCCAGTCAATGATGCTCACAAGTCTCGAGTGAATAAAAAAAACTTCCATTTTTTGATTCCCACTCCACTGCTCAAACCCTCCTCAGCATGGCAAGCAACTTACCCTTCAAGATAGTTTCTAATCAACCTGTGCAAAGATGTTATTACACACCTCTGGAGCAGGTGGGACTTGAACCTGGGCTTCCGGGTAGGGACTCTACCAATGCGATAAGAGCCCTTTTGTTGTTCAAGTTCTTTTTTCAAAATAATTAACAACCAAATCACTCATGTTATTAGTTAAGTGATGGACAACTTACAAGCGCTGCCCACCAGTGCAATAATGAAAGGGAAGTGTAAGGATTACGTTGAAATGAGAGCTGGGAGAGAAGAGAAATAATGCATTCTGACCCCTGCAGTGCCCATGTCTCTCAATGCTTTGAGGGTGCTCATGGACAATATGTGCTCCCTCTACAAGGGCACTGGGGCATGAACATAACTACAGACTAGGGGCTGCTCAAGGCTCTAGATCCAGAGATCAGGTTGCTGCAGCTGATAATATTTCCTCCACATGATTGTCCACAACATGAGGGTCTTAAATGAAGGTTAAATGAATGTTTTTTTTGTATTCTCTAGAAGAACCTTAGAATTTAATTTCCTGAGAAATGAGACTTAATTAACGTTACACTCCTTTGTTATTCAATTTTAACTTTATCCCATGGATGATTAATTAGTTAAGCATTGATTGTAATTATATGATGAATTATAAAACAGACTTCAGTGATAGAATGCCTTATCTATACTTTCAACTCCATTTATGATTTAGCCCTCTCCCCCTCACCCTACCTCTCCCTCTCGTTTGATAGTTTGTATTGCCCTTAAAGGACCTTACACTTAAATTATTCAATTCCAATCATGGATGATTTACAGGTGGTGGTCAATAGTTTAAAAAAACAACATGCATGATTTGGTGATGGTAAAAAATGTCCAGTTGTGTATAAAAGCACTTCTGGATATAAAAATAGAAAAAAAAACAGGCTTTAGTTTTTAACATTTTTACTAATCAAGTATTTTACAAGTATTGATTAATTTAGATTAAATTAAAATTTTACAGAAAACACACTCCAAATGATTCCTTGTCTTGTTACGTCACTTCAGTTCCAGGACATCTTAATTTCCATTTGTTCTGATTCCCGGCCTCAACTCTTAATCTCCACTCTCAACCTGCACTCCTCTCACATCTCCAACTTACATCTTATATCTGTCATTCGTATGAAATCTCTGCTGTGACTCTCAGCCTCTGCTCTTTTCAAGTCTGCTGTTAAGACCAGGTTTGGAGGAGTGAACTCTTACTCTCTAATTCCACTACTCCACTGGTCACAAAATATATGTAAATGTCTTCCCCAGTTACTGGTATGGGCAATTACATAGCCTATCTATATTAAGTTCAGAATTAAAAGAACCAAATTTTGTTTTTCAGTTAACAAAATTGATTTATTATACAATTATTCGAAGATACAGAACTGATTTACTGTTTGATACAAAATTATAAGTGCACTTCTAAACAATCTGACAGACACATGAAAAGAATAACAAAGAAACTTTCTCTGTGGAGATTAATTATGGGGCAAAAAATGCTTGGCAAATACTTGTTAATTCACAGAGAATGAAAGGTTAAAATATTAAATGTTCCAAGTGGATTTCAACCTGACACATGTAGGTGGGTCACTGACACTTCAGATTAAATCCTTTAAGGAGGTGTAGAATGGTAGCCTTCCAGATTGACCCCTGGGATTCCCCAAATAGAAATTCACACTCTTTCTCCCATTTTCAAACATTCTTTTCATTCATTGAAACCATGAAGTATTTAGACGCTTTATGGGGGCATCTGTAGACAAGGCTCAGAAAAGAGCCACTCATTGTTTGATATTTTCCCACTTCTAACTCTGAACCTATCAAGTAAGGATGTAATTCATTGACTTACAATCACTAAGTCAGTTTACCCACTTCTCTGTATGGATTTAAATGTAATATGGCAATAATTTAATCCCCAAACTAAAGATTGTAATCAGTGTCTTAAAACGAAGGAGAGGTAAAGGAGACATTTTGGAAGAGAATTCTTGAATTTAGAGTCTATACAGCTGAAGGCATGGTGCCTTAATGGTCTGTCAAAGGGTGTTGGTAATGGGCAACAGGCTAGATTTGGAGAGTCAGAGACATCTTGACATATAGTAATTCTGGAGGAGGCTACAGAGCAATCAGGAGTGTGGGCTGTACAACACGATGAAGTGATTTGTAAAGCAGGATGAAAATTTTCAAATCAAGGCCTTGAAAGACCAGGTCCCAATATAAGTTAGGAGTGATAGGTGATTGGTGTAATTTAAATTATAGTCAACAACTTTTTGTATTTATCTTAAGTTATGAAGGGTACAAGATGGGAAGCTGGTCAGGACAGCAATAGAACTGTTGTGACTAAATGTAACAAAGGCATAGATGAGGGATTCAGCAGCAGTAGCTGAAATAGTGGTTAAAACAGAAGTAGAAGTAAACAGAGATAGTAAGAACTGCCAATGCTGGAATCTGAGATAACAAGGTGTAGAGCTGGATGAACACAGCAGGCCAGGCAGCATCAGACAAGCAGGAAAGCTAACATTTCGGGTCAGGACCCTTCTTCGGAATTGGGGGAGGGGAAGGGGGCTCTGAAATAAGTAGAGGGTGGG
>NC_063343.1:46077288-46103433 GCF_021869965.1 Rhincodon typus | reverse complement strand
GGACAGGTCAATGAGGCAGGGATGAGGGGGGTGCTGGTCTCGGATGAGGTTGGGGGTGGGGAGATTTTGAAGCTAGTAAAGTCCACATTGAGACCATTGGGTTGTAGGCTTCCAAGCGGAATGAAGTGCTGTTCCTCCAGTTTCCGGGTGGCATTGTTGTGACACTGGAGGAGGCCCAGGATGGACGTGTCATCCAGGGAGTAGGAGGGGGAGTTGAAATGTTTTGCGACTGGGAACCTCATCCCAAGACCAACCCCCCTCTCATCCCTGCCTCATTGACCTGTCCATCTTCTCTCCCATCTATCCACTCCTCCCACCTCATTGACCAATTTCCACCACTTCCTACCTACACTCACCTTTACTAGCTCCATCCCCACCTCCTTGATCTGTCCATCTTCTCTCCCACCTATCCGCTGCACTATCTACCTGAAGAAGTGTCCCGACCCAAAACGTCAGTTTTCCTGCTCCTCTGATGCTGCCTGCCCTGCTGTGTTCCTCCAGCTCCACACTGTAGTTGAAGTAAGCAGTCTTGGTGATTCCTGTCACTCACCAATCAGTCACAGAAACATCTGAATAACACTCGCCAAAATAAAAGTGTGGCCAAGAATATCTGCTGCACAGCAACTTCAAGCGAATGGTGAGTATGTGGTTAAATCTGAATGACCAAAGATTGTTGTTCAGGATTGCCGGTCCATTATTAATTTTTCGGAAACACCATGTCTTTGTCTCCTGTGTCACTGATATGCAATGAATATCATGGAACCTGAATTTGCCAATGCAAGGAATCTGTTAGATATCTAATATTTGCTAGACTTCTATTGTATCTCATCTCAACACACGTCTGCACATAAAGTTGTTGGTAGTGTGACCAATTATGATAGTGAGTGTAAAGGCATCTGGGAGCTGGGAGAACAGCAATGTTCCCTTAATAATGGGATATAAAGTTTGGAAAATAAGCAGGGAGGACTAAGAAGCAAAGCAAATTAAAGTGAGTGAATTACATGTCAAATGAAATACAGAAATAAGTAAGAAGAGAGTGACACAAATAATATTGAAAAAGAGAAAGAGACAGAGGAAATGTAAGAAAAATAATAAAATTCAGTGTTATAAATCTCCCAAATAATTTAAACCTTGATGGGATTATGTACTGTACTTATAAGCTCAATTCTGAGTGTCATAGATTTTAGGTTGGTTCTAATTAACAATCATCTCGGTAAAGAGATACTTACTCCATGGCTAACGTATCTAAATGTTGTTTATTTTGCACTTATCATTGCAAGTAATGCAGAGATAGGGTTTAATTAATATTAAATAAGCTAGTAGATATGTAAATGTGACTTTCATAATCATATGTGAGGGACACTTCTAGAAGTTTGGAACTAGTGCATTTTAGAGCAGGGTGCTCTGCTGACATTTCATGATGTATATATTGTTAATAAATAGTGATTTAAAAAAAAACTTTAGGTCTGGCAAAAGCTTATATGATGAACAGAAAAAAAAACCAAAACAAAAATGCAACTTTTTACTCAGAATCTTTTGAACTGAAAGTTTTGGGGCAAGTTTACTGAACAGCATAAACTGTTAGATGCCTTGCCACAACAAATTCTGGTCCAATATTGTTTTACTGTCTTGTTTTCAAATCCAATTGGCTCACTCCATTCTATCTCTAATCTCCTCCAGTCCAAAAGCCAAACAATACTTTTTATTTTAATCCAGCCCTCCTGCATGTCCTCAATTTTGATTGCTTCACCTTTGAGTTGTCATGTATTCTGCTGCCTAAGCCTCAAGTTCTGCAATTCTTTCTCTAAACTCCTGTCTCTCTATCACATGCTCCTCTAGGAGAGTCCTTAAAAATGACCTGTTTGATCAAGCTTCCAATCATCAGTTCTAATCTCTCTTGCTTTGGTTCAGTGTCAATTTTGAATTGGCCCTGTGGAGTGTTTTCAGATTTTCCACTACATTTGACATGCTGTGTAATTGCAGATTGATTTTTTTATGTAAACACTGAATCTTCATACCAAAATCATAAAATGATACCGTCTGATCAGAGTGAAGAGAAAAAAAGGTAGATATTTTTAAATTATGAAAGTCAACTTTATATTACACGTGTGTATTTAAAAATTGGAGGTGGGCATGTGCAGTTGGAATTTAGCAGAAACTCTCTTAATAGAGCCAAGATTCCCTTTTTTTAAGAAATGCAGGCATCTGAACTTGTTCTGCAGCCTTCAAAAAACTGGGGCTAGATCTCTTCGCGCTCCCCCCTACGCTGAACCCCATCAAATTATCTATTCCTGCACCCTCTTTAAAACACCATTCTTTAGTTGAGATTGTTTCTCATAATTCTTCCTATCCTGGTGTCTTTGCAAAGTTTATCCCTCAATCAGCACTGTAAAAACAGATTGTCTGGTCACTATAATATCACTTTAATAGGAGCTTATTGTCTGCATATTGACTTCTATTTTACAACACTAGGCTACACTTCATAAAACTTCATCACCTACAATGTATTTTGAGAAGTTGTGAAAAGCACTTTATAAAACTAAGCCTTCTTCTTTTTTCAAAATATATTACTTCACACTTCTCTGGGTTAAAATTACCCAGCCATTTGTGTGTGTGCTGTCTCTGTCCTTCTGAAATCCATTATTATCATGCTCATTGTTTACTACATTTTTGTGTAATTTGTGAACTTTGAAATCATCCCTTATATATCCATGTTCAGGCCATTAATACGTATCAAAGATAGTGATCCTTGTATTGATCTTTGAACAACACCACTCTAAGATTCCCATCAATCTGAGAAACACCCATTCACCATTGATCTCTGCTTTCTTCCCTTGGTCAATTTCATTTCTATGCTGCCACTGTCACATGAACATTAATTTTACTGATAAGTCTATTATATATTACACTATTGGATGCTAATATGCAGACTATCAACTGCAGTATCCTCATCTACACTCTATATTTTCAAAAAGCACAATCAAATTCAAACATGATTTACATTTAATAAAGTTTTGTTAAAATTAATTTACAAAACTGTTACAGTGCATAAGGAGGCAGTTTATCCCATCATGTTTGCACCGGTTCACTGACTGAGTGTTATGACTCAAAGCTATTCCCCTGTTTTTTCTCCATAACCCAGAATATTGTTTCTACTTAATCTAATGCCTTCTTGAATACCTGAAAGAATTAAACTGCCTCCACCACAGTTCCAGGCAGCATATTCTATACACTAACTACTCACTGTGTTTTTTCGCAGTTTATTAGTCTATATGTTTCCAAGTGCCAAATAATTTTGACCTGGATAATTGCCTTTGTGTTTCTCCACCACTGACATTAAATTGACTGCCCTGTACTTGCCAGGTTTATCTCTCTCTCCTTAGAAACAAGCCAAGGGTGTAACATTTGCAATCCTCCTGACTGATGCCGCTAATGCCATATCCAGAAATGATTAAGCCAACCTGCAGCCTTTTACTTCAGTAATTTAGAATACAGCCAATCCAAAGATGTGAATTTTCTACTTTGAAGACAGTTAACCTTTTACATACTTCCTCCTTATCTTGTTATTATCCCAGCCAATGTTACAACTAGATAAATCAAATCTCAGAATGAAAACCAGTTTAATGGATCAAATATTTTAATTTATTTAGTTAAATGTGATGGTTGATCACCGACATTTGCCCAAAATTATATATTTTCTTTAATAATAACAGAACAAACTTAATTACACAAAGTAAAAATAATGAAAAACAAACAATGCTATTTAAATATAGAAGACAGTTATAATGATTTTAAAACAGACAGCAAACAAAGTTTCAACTGGTTTCCTTACACTATCTATTACAAAGAGTCAAAGCCAAAGAAAGTACATCGTTATCTCGACTTTAAGATTCTACACTACTGACTCATTACAGTTTCTTCGCCATGCACTATGAAGACATTCTGATGGCTCCTTTCAAAGTCTGTTGAAATGAACTTTTCACAATTCAGATCCTAAATGTTCTCAGCTCTAGTAACTTGCAAATTTCTAACCAAACTGTCTGCTTTGAAAGTTTCACAAATTAAACCCTTTGTCTAAGGTGTATGATTTCCTGAACTATCCTAAATTTCTTCTCGGAGAGAAACTAAAATCAACCTACGTTCCTTTTGAACTGAACATTTAAAAAAAGAAACTTGCCCAATTCTCTGTTCTGAAAACACGGTTAAATGACCTTGATGTTTAACCTAGCTACTGAAAATCCAATAGTATAAACATCTTTCCATTAATAGCACAGGAATTTACAGTCACTGTTTTTTTAACAAATTTTTAATATAGCTGCTGCTCCAGAAGGCCCAAATACCTCTATTGCAAAATCCAAATTGCAAAAACGATAGAAAGCTGCTATAGATAACTTCATATAACCTCAGCCTCCAGAACGAGATCTCACTTGAGAATTCTAGCTCGCCCCACCCTTCCTCTGACTGCCCTTTTTTTATTTAGATGTTTAAAACACTGTAGAGTTTTCTTTCTATCCACTAATCTATTTTAATACTCTCTTTGCCATTCTCATTCCATTCCTCAAATCTCTTGATTTTGTATTCATCTTAGTTCTCTCTGGTACTTCAATCATCATTGACGTTAATGGAGAGCAAAATTGGTATCTGAGCTGTTTCTACCAGGTGGATTAGGTTAACATTGAAGCTTGTGTGTCCAATACCTTTTCATATTTGGATGTAATATGCACAAGCACATTTCATATACAATCAATTATTTTGAAGCATAGCAGCTGTCATTGCGCAGACAAACACGGCATCCACTTTATACATAACAAGATGTCACCACAAGAGCTATTTCAAATTACTTCAAATTGGTGATGGTATTAGTTGTGCAAGGAATATCTCTAAGAAGAAATCTTCACTATTTTTTCATCTTGGGATCTTTCAATAAACTGAAACTGCTGAGTTCCTCAGTTTATGTCTGTGGAGCAACAGCTTTGTCAAGGCGGTACCTTTCCTCCCAGTACAACTTGGAAACGTTCAGGTTACATGCCCAATTCCTGGAATGTATCCATTAACTTCTGAAGACAAGGCAAGAGTAGCAAACAACAGCAAACTAACAAAAGCCAGCAATCTGGGCAAGCTGCCTTCATGTCATGAGAAGTACTTGCACACAGCCCAGAGAAAGTGCTCGTAAAACAGTTTACCAAGTTCTATAGCATCAAGAGCAGCTATAATCAAATAACTAGAATATCGACACTTGCTGGATTATAAACCCATATCCTGTATTAGTCATGAATTGTGCAATGATAATCACCCCTTCCCATTTTTGACTATATAGAGTCCATTTGAAAAGGTATCAGTTGCATTAAAGGAGTACCTCCAAACAATTAATTTTTAAAGGCATAACTGTTTAAAAAAAGGTGCTCCACATAAGGCAGCAGGCAAATATATCATGGCAATTGTTTTTGAAACATTTAGAAGGAACCTCTAAAAATAAAATGAACAGTGCAACTTTAAAATGACTTGTGTAGATCCATAGCAGTTTGAGGCAAATCAGAGTGAAAGTTGGCAAGATCCATTGTTAACTGTAATCCAACCAAAATCTAAGGTGTACAATGTGTTTAAATGATACTGGGCATTGTAGTTTAGACATTAACACACAAGTGTTCACACCGCTATCACTTCTGATTGCACTTTAATGATATATATCCTGACATTCAGTGACAAAATATGACCGACAAAAGCAAAATGTAATGTCAGAATAATTTCCTTAAAAGTAGGAGCAAAAATATCCAAAAGAATGAATACCTGGACTGTTTCATCCAGAATCAACAGCCTGGATTATTAAAATCAGCAGTGAAAGGATGAAGCTTGCCTCTGATGTCAAGAAAATGTGCCCAAAAAGATTTACAAAAGAACAAAGAAGAACAAAAGAGAAGTATGTCACCAGAACAGGCCCTTTGGCCCTCCAAGCCTGCGCCAATCGTCATGCTCTGACTAAACTAAAAAACAAACCTTCTGCCCTTATTCAGTCCATATCCCTCTATCCCCTCCCCATTCATGTAACCATCCAGTTGGCTCTTAAATGTTGCCAATGTGCCTGCTTCCACCACCTCCTCTGGCAGTGCATTCCAGGCTCCTACCAGTTTCTGCATGAAAAACTTTCTTCGCACATCTCCCCTAAACTTTTGCCCTCTCACCTTGAACCTGTGCCCCCTTGTAATTGAAAATTCAACCCTGGGAGAAAGCCTCTGACTATCCATTCTATCTATGCCTCTCATAATTTTGTAGACCTCTATCAGGACTCCTCTCAGCCACCGTCTTTCCAATGAAAACAATCCTAGTCTTTTTAAGGCAGGCAGCATCAGAGGAGCACGAAAGTTGACATTTCGGGGTTGGGACCCTGAAATGTCAACTTTCTGGCTTCTCTGATGCTGCCTGGCCTGCTGTGTTCCTCCAGCTCCACACTGTGTTATCTCTGACTCCAGCATCTGCAGTTCTTGCTATCCCCTAGTCTTTTTAACCTTTCCTTGTAGCCAATGCCCTTGAGACCAGGCAACATCCTGGTGAACCTTCTCTGTACTCTCTCCTAAGATTCCACATCCCTCTGGTAGTGTGGTGACCAAAACTGCACACAATACTCCAAATGCAGCCTAACAAGGGTTTTACATAGCTGCAACATGCTTTGCCAATTCTTGTACTCGATGTCCCAGCTGATGAAGGCAAGCATGCCATATGCCTCCTTAATCAAATGGCCATCTGTGTTCCCACTTTTAGGGAACTGTGGACCTGCACACCCAGATCCATCTGTATGTTAATCTTCCTAAGGGTTCTGCCTTTAACAGTATAATTCACACCTAAATGTGATGCTCCGAAATGCGTCACCTCGCAGTTGTGTGGATTAAACTCCATCTGCCATTTCTGTGCCCAAGTCGCCAATCTATCTATATCCTGTTGTATCCTTTCACAATCATCGGTCCTATCAGCAACTCCATCAATCTTCGTGTTATCTGCAAACTTGCTAATCAGACCACCCACACTTTCCTCCAGATCATTCATAAATACACTACAAACAACACAGAACCTAAGATCGATCCCTGTGGAACATCACTAGTTACCGGCCTCCATTCTAAAAATACCCTTCCACCGCTATCCTCTGTAATCTATGACCAAGCCTGTTCTGTATTCATTTAGCCAGCCCACCCCGAATCCCATGTGATTTTAGTTTTTGTACCACCTGCCATGTGGGACTTTATCAAATGCCTTACTAAAGTGCATATAAACTACATCCACAGCTCTTCCCTCATCAATTATCTTTGTCGCTTCTTCAAATAATTCAATTAGGTCAGTGAGACATGACCTTCCCCGTACGAAACCATGCTGCCTGTCGCTAACTAGTCCATCTAACTAGAATCAAAGAGTGGGAATTTTTAACTAATCATATTTTCTTTATTAATACATGAGTAATTTTTGCATTGGACAGGTGGCCTGAAAAGGTTAGCATTAAAGTTTTGAATAGCTCTGCCCACTGGAATAAATGACTTGACTCTGGGAAGAGCAGGAAGGTTCTAAGTGTAGTTCTATAGACCACAGCCATGCAGCATAGACCTAGAGCTGAATTTTCCCAGCCTCTGAATGACATGGGCAAGGGGGAAATCTTTAGGAAATTGTTGTAGGTTTAGAAAAAAATGTAGGTTCTTGGAGTTGAGAAAATATACTGATGTTGCACACAGCAAGGTTTGAACAGCAAGATGAGAATCTAACTTGTGAGCAGTGAGGCCTATGTGCATACATTAACATCTATCTATTCTTCTCTCATTTATGTGTGGTTTGCTGTTCTCCCATGTGCGAGAGAGACACTAGACAGTAACAATTACTGACACAAAAGCTAGATCAGGTACCTGGTGGCTCCTCCAGACACTGACATCTCTTACTGTAATGCTGCAGCCAGGCTACTTTACACATAGCAACAGTCACTCATTTCATGCAGAATAGGGTGCATTTCAGGGACCTTCACTTGTTGTCTTAATGCTCACTCACATTGGGCGTATTTCAATGTTCACCACAGCTCTACTTTCCTTTACCTCTTTGTGCTTTGCCAACCTCATTCAGAACTTACAGGCTCACATTACCTGTGCCTCACCTTCTACAGTAGGCGCAAAGTTAGGCAGGTTTTCATGATTGTCCTCAGTGATCAGTCAACGGGATGGGCACATTACTGTTCAGCACCATGCTAATCAATGCCAGTCCAAAAGCATGTGTCAGCAGTGTTCACACCAAACACACTGCATGCGCTTCAGCCAAATGGCATTGTCTCAAAGTTTAAGGGGAGTATTCCTCAGTCAAGTCAAAAGAGACTGTCAGTCAGGAGGTGTCACCACTGTCAGTTAACAGCAGTATCCGATCTCAGTTCAGGGGCATGGACACAGTTAATCAGCCACTTGTTATGGTCAGGATCAGAGATTCTGAATCATATCCATTCAGTAAATGGATCATGACCAGTCCTGCAAGTATGGTACTGGTGCTGGCAGTGCAAATCCCAGAATATCCCAGCAGCAGTGAGTACTTTTGCTACTAGCTAGTGCACAAAAGTAGGAAAGTGGTGCCAGGGAGGCATAGTGTATACATAATTAGGTGAGCAGTGGAGAATTGCATGAGGAAATGCAGAAGAGTTCAGAAAGAAAAAAACACTGTGGAAGTTGCCAGAATAGACATAATTAATTTTTGGTAAAATTCAGCCCCCTGTTACTATCTGATAGTAGATACCATCTTTTGTTAATGTAGTTAACCAGTTTTCAGCTAAGGTAATCTGTTGTTATCTTATATATAAGACATGTCTTGTTACCCATTTGGATAGTTCTTCTGAAAAAGCTTTATTAGTGTTAAGCCTTCACCATTTAAATAATAGCAAGCTCTGTATATTAGTACCACAAGTAGTGTCTGTGCAGTAAATATACCCAAAGCAGATCCAAGCAGAACCAGGTACCAGCTGTAGGCTTCTCTTTTAACATGTGCCAGCAGTGTAGGCTGCTGTTAAATGTGAAGGAAATGCCAGCAGTTCAAAGACTTCAGACGAATTCAAAGAGAAGAGAGAATTAAATAAATGCTGCACAAAAATGTGAACTGACTCTTTAAAAATACAGAGATAGCAGGAACTGCAGATGCTGGAGAATCTGAGATAACAAGGTGTAGAGCTGGATGAACACAGCAGGCCAAGCAGCATCAGAGGAGCAGGAAGTCTGACGTTTCGGGCCTAGACCCTTTTTTCTGAAGAATTATTGAAAATAATTCGTAACAAACTACACTGAGAGAATTTTTCCAATTTAAAAAACTTAAAATTAGTTATTTCAAATACAGAAAATAGTGCAAAAAGAATAACAGTTTTGGAGACTGAAGCCTTTAATACTTATTAAATTACCATTCCTTTACAATTTACAGTTTTCTAAAGATTAATCTTCATTCCTCAATAATTGAAATGTCATTGCAATCTCCCAAAAAACTTGTTAAAACTGGAAATTCTCTGAAAGATTATTGTAATTGAATTGAAACTACAACTCAAATTTAAAAGGGGAAAGACTGAAGATGCAGCAAATTTTAAATATAATTTCAGAATCTGAAGTGAGCAATTTAGTTTAAACAAGGTCAAAGGCAAAATTATTCCACCTCCAGGCAGACTCAATGTCATATATACTTTAGACTGAGAATTAAGTTGGCCAACATTGAACATATGGTTCATGTGAATTGCTTCAGGTCTCCACACCAAATCCCAAATAGAACATGTGATCACACTATGAGATTATTAGCAGACCATGATGTTAACAGAAAAAAAGTTAAAGAGGATGCTAATACCTTTATTTGTCTTAAAGTAAACTAGTTGTAAAATGGTTTTAAGAAGCAATTGTATTACTGAAAGAGCAAGATTTAATAAATGAATACAGTTTCTAGAGGAACTTGTTGACAATTTCAATGATTTGTATATATTGTCTGAATGTTATAAATATTGAGTATTCCAACCAGAGCTAATTAGTGACAAATTTGTCAGAATTTCTTATTCATCTCTCTCAGATCTCTTACAATTGAAGGAAGATCTCACATTGGTAAAGGGTATCCAACTTGTGTTAAAAGCTGGAATTTGAAATAACTGCAGAAATATCTATGGAACAGAAGGAAAAATTCACCACTGAAGACTACCAGAACCCACCAATTTCAAAATACACATATTCTTATCAATCACACAATTCAATAGAGTCCTGGCTAGAGAAAGCCACTCTCTGTCCACTGTCAGTGAGAGTCTATCCAAATTGATTAAAAGTAAATGTTTTTAAACAAAAATAAACTTAATGCCAATAGCAGGTTCCAGCAGCTCTCATTGGACAAATATTTAGACTACATTTGGGAGATATTTTTTCAATAGGTTACTATTTGGGATGGTCTCTTCACCCAGAAATCTTCCACTGTGCCAAACCTAATATTACAAGGTCATGTGTCTTCTGGGTAACGTATTACTACATAGTGAGAAGATCAGAACACATGACCAGAGTGTACACAATATTGAAATACCTTTAGGCTGAAGGACCTAATCTTTATGAGAAAGGAGAATACTTCAGCGAATCAATTCATTTCCTGAGCTATATCATTGATAAAAATGATAGAAGGCCAAATCGAGAGAAGACAAAAATTGCTTAAAGAGTTTCCTTTTTCAAATCTGTATATGATTTACAAAGATGTTTGGGCATTGTAAATCAGCTGGTGAAATTCTTGTCTCATTTAAGAACCACAATCCTTGAGACAGTTACTAAAAAAATGCCACAAAGTTGTTGTTGGGATACAATTCAAGAAGCTGTTTTTTGAAGAATCAAAGACATGGTGACTTCCACAGACTTCTTGGCTTAATATGATGCATCATTCCAAAGTTTTTTTGCAGCAAATGTCTTAGCTACATTTATAGGCTCAGTGCTCTTTCAAGAACAACCAGAAGGATACAGGGAATCAACATATTACACATGTGGAACATTATCTGACATCTGAAATACATTACAAGGTTTTTGAGAAAGACACTTTAATTTGCAGGTGTGAAAGATTTGCAGATTACATACTCAAAAGTTCCCATAGAAATGAACCATAAACCATTGGTATCCCTCTTAGATGGGAATTGACAAAGATGCCTCCATGGATACAGAAATTATGTCTTTGCCTTTTGTCGTTTGCTTATGAGACCAAATACGTACAAGGGAAGCTGTAAACCAGGGCAACTGTAGACAACCTTACCATGTCTGATAATCACTTTGTTGGTGAGATTAATTCATATACCCTAGCACAGTAGCCAGCAAAACAGGCTCACATTAAATCAGACAGGATAAAGAAAATTACCCAAAGCATATCACCATCCACCCAATATTGTGTCGAAATTATGTTAAACATGTCTATTTTTATAACCTTTGTATTTGGAATTGTAAAATAGAAGCTGGTACGGGGTTTCAGTGGATAGTGGTAAAATTAATATACTTGCTTAAACATTTGTATAACGAGTTAAACAACAGAAAAAAATGCTAGGAGCAAATTACTGCAGATGCTGGAATTTGTACTGAAAACAACCAATGCTGGAGATCACAGCGAGTCAGACAGCATCCGTGGGCAGAGAGCAAGCTAACATATCAAGTCGAGATGACTCTTCATCAGAGTTGATGGAGGGGACAGCATTTATGCTATAGTTTGGGGTGGGAGGGTGTGGGGGTAATGGGTGTAGGGTGCTTGTGGAGAAAAGATGTTGATAGTTCAAATTAAGTGACTGGAATGTGAAAATGGCAGAACAATGGTGTGTCTCCTGCCAGATTTGAAAGGACAGACAGTCCCACTGGGTTGGGGGGTAGGGAGTGGGGGGTGCGGGTGGGTGGCAGAGAGGGAACGAGGTTATGATAACGGAATGTAACAAGCTAAAAGTAAGTGAAGAAATCATTTGCAATATGAAGGTGTTGAACTCAATATTAAGTCCAGAAGGTTGTAAAGTGCCTAGTCTGAAGATGAAATGTTGTTCCTCCAGTTTGCGCTGTGATTCACTGGAACACTGCAGCAAGGCGAGGACAGACGTGTGGCCATGTGAACTGGACGCTGTGTTAAAATGGATGGATGACAAACAAAGAGATCTAGGGGGATAGAGGTGTATAGTTGCTTGCAAGGGGAGTTGCAGATAGATAGGATAGTGAAGAAGACGTTTGGTATGCTTGCCTTTATTGGTTAGTGCACTGAGTATAGGAGGCAGGAGGTCATTTTGCAGCTTACAGGACATTGACTATGGCTCTTTTGGAACACTTCATTCAGTTCTGGACTCTCTGCTATAGGAAAAATGTTGCTAAGCTTGAAAGGGTACAGAAAAGATTTACACGGATGTTGCCAGGGTTGGAGGGTATGAGCTACAGAGAGAGGCTGAATAAGCTGGAGTTATTTTCCATGGACCATTGAATGCTGAGGGGTGACCTTATAGAAATTTATAAAATCATGAGGGGCATGGATAAGGTGAATAGTCAAGGCTTTTTTCCCTGGGTAGGGGAGACCAAAACTGGAGGGTATAGGTTTACGGTGAGAGGGGAAAAATTTAAAAGGGACCTAAGTGGTAACTTTTTCATGCAGAAGGTGGTGTGTGTATGGAATGAACTGCCAGAGGAATTGGTGGAGGCTGGTACAATTACAACATTTAAAATGCATCTGGTTGGGTGCATGAATAGGAAGGGTTTAGAGGGTTATGGGGTTAAATGATGTGAAATGGGACTAGATCAGTTTAGGATTTCTGGTTGGCATGAACATGTTGGACCAGAGAGTTTGTTTCCATGCTGTGCGTCTCTATAACTCTTTAACAGTTTTAGTTGTTCTACACCATTAGTCAGAAATTTAAATAACATTTTCTGTGAATTATCAGGATTAAATAAGGTAATTTAATGAATATTATTCAGAATGACTAAATATTTAAGAGACGTGCTTTAAAGTTCCTAGAATGTATTCCTTTGGAACCTAGTGATTTGCTTTCCTTGAACCTGACTACATTATCTAAAATTCTTCTTTTCATTTAACGTAATTAATTGCTACCACTTAAGCATTCGCCCATTTTTTTAATGCCTATCTCTTCACAAAGTGAAAAAAAATCAATGCAAAGGACTTAGTAAAGTACCACTGCCTTTTTTGATAATTATCTACAAACTAACAATCTTCTTTTAAAAAGATGTCCCAAATCATTTAAATTTATTTTTATGAATATACTTGTTAAATACTTCTTGATATTTTTGAAGAATTTTTCTTCATGCTCCGTCTTAGGTTTCATTGCCCTACTCTTAATCTTGAATTATTTCTCTTCTCATTACTGTTCCTATAAACATTATAGATCTCTTTGAATATTATTATGTTTAAAATCTTCATGGATTGGATTTTATGTGCCATGCCAGGTGTTTGCATAAAATATATATTAGTTTGCCAGCTACCTCCTTTCCACTCACCGCCAACCTTTTCTTCATATCACAGGGTGTGGGTAAGCCTGTAGAGATTGTTAAATCCCCTAGTTTGTGCCAATTAAAGGCCTCCAACGGTCTTTACTGCTGTAAAATGTTGGTCAGCAGCAAGCAAATCAAGGTGGACAGGTCATTTTTGAAACTACTTTTTTGAAGCAGTGGGAAGGAAAGGGGGAACATTAACTTGCATGTCTCAGGGTCCAC
The DNA here is from genome assembly GCF_021869965.1 of Rhincodon typus. NCBI lineage: Eukaryota > Metazoa > Chordata > Chondrichthyes > Orectolobiformes > Rhincodontidae > Rhincodon > Rhincodon typus. The sequence goes on along the minus strand of NC_063343.1, from coordinate 46,089,754 downwards.
ACCTCACTCCAAGATTTTGATCCCTCTCTTTGTTCCTCCCCAACAGACTTCCAAATCCTGAGCCTCACCCCAGCTCCCTTCACCCATCCCTCACCTCACTAGTGCCCAATCCCTTCCCATCCTAAAAACCCAGCAAGTACCTCACTGGGGTCACCATTGCACTCCTTTTCATGGAGCATGTTACAGCCTGGCTGTGCCCACCACTGTGCCTGGTATTAGTCGTGTAGCTAAAACTGCTGGCCAATCAGATTACTCTGAAATTTCTAAGGGCCAATGTCAGGCCATGTTAGTGGAGCATTGCCATTGAGTGGGTATCCATTGAAAGATGTTCACAGATCACAGAATCCCTGCAATGCGGAAGCAAGGTCATTAGACCCATCGAGTTCAAACCGACCCCTCTGAACAGCATTCCACCCAGACCCACCCCCTACCCTTTCCCTGAAATCCTGCATTTCCCATGGCTAATCCATCTAACCTGCACATCCCTGGACACTATGGGTAATTTAGCATGGCCAACCCAGCTAACCTGCACATCTTTGGATGGTGAGATGAAACCGGAGCAAGATGGGGAGAGTGTGTAAACTTCACACAGACAATCGCCCAAGAATGGAAACGAACCCATGTCCCTAATGCTGTGGGGCGGCAGTGCTAAGCACTGAGCCATCATGCTGCCTGTGCCACCATGTTGTAGGACAGTCTTTCTAAATAAAATCTATGGGAGGGGCGTGCTGTATATTAACCTCCACCTGCAATACTTAGCCTTATATTTATCCATTTTATTCTAAAATTATAGTAGTTTCCTTCTTTATTCACTACTTTGCCAATGTCTTTACAAAACAAATCCCCAACGTGCATTTCTCTCTCCATCTCTCCATGGCAGTTTATCAGTCTAAAATCTATTTAATTCCAATCTGTCATTCCATGTTCTATACTGATTTCTCACCTGTATCACCATCCTGCCTCACAGCTATTGAATCTCTTTTCACCACTGCGTTTCAGCGACATTGCTCAACTTCACCAGAGACCTGCAGGGCAGGCTGTACATCGTACACTTAAGAAGTACAATTAGCCTGAAACATGCTTAATGCCACAGTCCAGCAGAAAACAAAGAAAAGGTTCAGACACAGCAATGCACATGTTTGAGTTGATTTCTGCCTCCACTCCACCTGAAAAATAGTCTTGGAAGTTAGAACATTTCTGGTTACTTTTTCATTTAGGCAGGAACATTACTGTGGTGATTGTAATGAGGTCAGCCAGGTGAATCCATTGAATATGAGTCCCCTGATTGGGGATGTTAACCTGGTCTAATCAGGGAGATCTGGCTGACAGATAGAAACAGGAGTGTCGGAGGTTCTATTCACTCTGAGAGCTGGCTCTGAGGAAGCCAGATCAGTGTTAAGTATTATGCACGTATAAAAAAAGGGTGACTTGGTTATGGGATACCAACCTCTATGGAGTAATTTTAATTACTTTGTGAAGATTATGGATTTTGTATTGATGTTTGCCAAAGTGATCACAGGTCTGTTATTACACATGTACCTGAAGCTTTTGGGCATCAATTGATCCAAAAGGTCATCTCTGCAGCCTTGACAACAGGCAGATGCGCAACAACATCAACTAACAGGCTGCAAAAAAAAATGTTATTGCTTATATCACATATTCCTCATTCACATCCTGTAACCCACCTTAATGGTATTCCAAAACAATTTTCTTTGATTAGATTCTACAAGCATTGTCCTTGAACAATGATTATACTCAAGGCTAATAAAGTGGTTAATTGAAGAATGTACAAAACTCTATGATGAAAGTTATTTCCAAAGCTAAGGCTACTGGTGGAGCATTGCCATTGAGTCACTCAAAGTGTGGCAGTAAAAAACTTGTTAATCAGCTATGGTATTACTAACATTTATAAGAAAACAAACCAAATGTTGAAAAATACCCTTGCTGTATCATATGACGTTTCTGATTCTCCAACCAGTTATTCATTTAGCTTGTCTTAATAAGTTGACCAGTTTTTCTACACTACATTAGTACTAATCGTGCAAGAGGAACTCAATGTTCCCTGCATACAGAAACAGAGGGCATAATCTCATACTTAAGACAGTGATGATTAGGAATTTCTTCTCCTGGAGGGTTTGAATCTGTGGAATTCTTGACCACAAAGGACTGCTGAAGGTGGGTCATTTAAGTATATTCAAGGCTGAGATAGATTTTCAACCCGTAGGGGAATCAGGAGATTTGGGGAAAAGGCAAGGAAGTGGATTTGAGGATGATCACATCAGCCATGATCTCATTGAATGGCTGAGCAGACTCCATGGGCTGAATGTCCTACTTCTGCTCCTAGGTCTATGGTCTTATGGAAACAGAAAAATGTGCATCTGCTCAAAAAAGTTCAAAAATAACTGAGAGCATGATTTACACAAAGGCCAATCAATTACAAGAATTCCTGCCATGTTGTTCATAGGTAACCAGAGTAATATCCTTTCCATCTGCATAGGATACAATTACTGACTGAATTAAAACCTAAATATATTTAAGATATTGATTAAAGCAGATTAAGAAGAGATTGAATATAAATATCCAAAATTATTAAAAGATTCAAAAATGTAAATATTGACTCAGGAACAACAGGGTGTAAGTTTAAATTCATAGCAGAAATGAGTACATCAGAATTAGGATAAATAGACCATTATAATATGAGGTCTATAAATTAATCCAGTCACAATATATAGGAGATTGCTAGATAAGCACATAAAGTAAAATATTAATGGATCAAGGGAAGAGTAGAACAGTTGAACTGAAGTAAATGTGACACCAACAGCAACACATCAGCATTGGTCAAACCATTTTCTTCTGAGCTTAAGTATCTACATTAAAAGGCAAAGTCACTGTAGACCCAGAGGCTACTTTGTTTTTTATTAGAGAGAGAGAGATTAGCTTAAGGATCATAGTTTTTAAGATGAGGGATGAGATTGAGAAGGCAGGACCTTCATGGCAACCTCAGGTAGTAATGGGTATTGAACCCACACTGTTGGTATCACTCTATACCACAAGCCAACCGAGCTAACCAACCACATATCTCTGCAATATGCTAAACAGAACAGAAATCAGATCATATCCACAACTATGGAAGATAGTCATTTTTAGTATAATAAATAATTGACACCAATCATCTACATTTCATGGACATTTGTAATTAAATAATGTATAATCATTTTTGTAGAATGAAACTTAGCTTGATAACTCAGTCATTAGTGGGAATAGCAACTAAGTTTGTATACCTTGAAATCAGTCAGCAACAAAAGCAATTTACTCAGCTATTTGGAAATCCTAAAATGTTCCTCAAAAGATCAATAAATATGATTAGTTAGAATTCAAGGCTATTAGGGCTCAAGTCCAGACAATGTGACAATGTTTTTTTCAGGCTACAGATACAAAATGCTTCTTCTGAAGCTTCAGTTGCTGAAGTCAACTTTAGATTTGAGATTTATTAATCTATTCAAGATTTTGTGTGGAAAATATATCAAAATATCTGGTTATATGAAGCAAAATTAAGCATCAGTTCCATCGTACCCTGATTCTAGGAACAAAAACAGAAGTTGCTGGAAAAGCTAAGCAGGTCTGGCAGCATCTGTGAAGAAAAATCAGAATTAAAATTTCGGGTCCCGTGACCTTTCCTCTTCTGAGGAAGGGTCACTGGACCCAAAGTGTTAACTCTGATTTTTTCTTCACAGATGCTGCCAGACCTGCTTAGCTTTTCCAGCAACTTCTGTTTTTGATCCTAATTTAGTTCTTTCAGTTTTAACCCTGATTCTAGATCTAGAATAGTGCCACGAAATCCCCATGAATATCAAATGTTGTTTTAAATCATCGAACTTACTGATTTATTTGGCCAGAATTTATGGAATAAAGACAAACAGAACCCCAGAGAGAGTAACAGAAGCTGGTCTCTATGCTAAAGCAGTTTTGATTGAGACTCTATAAACTACCTGAAAAACTAAAATAGTACAAACAAGTGCTCTGTTTACAAACAATTAAGATGATATACAACTAAAACTTATGCCAACATACAAAGCAGTATTATTTCCCGATGGATCATAAAATGCTATATCCCAATACTGTAGGTCATTTTGTTAAAGATTTAATTCTCCTATATTGATATTGTTATTGATCAAATAGACGAAGCATCTCAGCTGGGGTCTGCAATGACAATAGCTTTGAAATATTAATCTTCTGTATGGCATTAGGATAGATTTTTCATTAAAGCAACCCTGCTGCCTATATACAAATAATGGGTTTTACAGTGTTCACATAAACTAATTACATTGAGAGATTTAGCCAGCACCATCAATTGTGAAAGAGAAGCTGAAGTAAAAATGTCACCAGTCCAGTAATTATTTTCTTGCACTTCCTCCTACTCACCAATCGTCCATCAGAACCATTGGCATTTACACTAGCATTGCAGCTTCTACAATGAACGCGCTCTCAAATGCCTGAAAGTGGGACACAGCCAGAGAAATGTTTTTGAAGTGTTGTTAAATTTTCACACAGCACAACTTATCTGATTTTGACTGAGGGACAAATCCTATCCAAGAAATTAGGAGAAATCTCAGCTCCTCTGCTAATAATGTCATTGAATATTTAAAAGATAAATAACATTTAGCATTTTACCTGAAATAGTTATTTGAATCAGCTTGTTTAGACATGATGTGATACACCGCCAGGGCAGGTGAGACTTGAACTCAGCCCTTCTGGCTCTGTAGAGACACTAGCACTGCATCACAAAATCCCCATTTTCACCCCATATAGACTACTTCTAACACTTCAGTATTGTAATAGGGTAGCACTAGAATGTCAGCCTACAGCATTTGTGTAAATATTTGTGGGAAACTTAAATCTTCAGTTCCTTAGCAAGGAGGCACTAATGCTATGTATTAAGCAACATATCCTCTCAATTCTCAATACTAAGTGGTAAGAATCCTGGCTAGTTCTGCTCTTCTCTCGGCCATATGGCAAAACACAATTTCATTAAAATGGCTGAAGACATCAAGTTTTAACTTGAGTTATGATTCCAGAGTAATGCACCAAATTTATGGTCACAGTCTGTATGGGGACCAGTGAATTTGTTGTTCGAAGTACACAAAGCATGAGGTTCCAAGTACTTACAAAGAGTACAAAAATGCACAATTTCAAGGTTTTGAGCAAACAAACTGAAGTTTAGACTGTCAAAACAGTCAACTATATTATATCTATCCACAGACCGTATCAAGTAACATAAGCAATCAAGACAGATCTTACATGTTTCTTATCAATGCACCCAGATATCAGTGACAGTATGTGTCACAAAATCTCAGTAAAACCTGGATTACCATTCTTCACTTTCAAAGATATAGTTTCAGAATTTACTCAAAAGCCGCAGCATCACAGACTGTCTCAATGGCTGCTCATGCCTTGGTTGTTTATACTCCATTCCTGAACTATGCTCTTCCAGATTCTGGAAACTGCTCTCCACCACTTGTTCATACGCACAGTTCCAGTTTTTATTTTCACCAAATAATAAGGGAGTCACCTATTTAAGACAGATGAGGAAACATTTCTTCTCTCAACGGGCAGTGCATCTTTGGGACTCTTTATCACATAGGACTGTCCAGGCTGGGTCTTTCAATATATTCAAGGCTAAGATAGACAGATTCTTACTCAGTAAAGGAATTGAGTGCTATGGCGATAAAGCAGGAAAATGGAGTTGAAGATTATCGGATCAGCCATGACCTCACTGAATGGCAGGACAGACTCGATAGGCTGAATGGCCTTCTTCTGTTTCTATGACTTATGGCTTTGTAGCTGGCATCACCAAGCTGGTACTGCCCTAGATTTCTCTGAGCTCTGACAATGCTCTGTTGCAACAAGCAAATACTGTTTCTGGATTTCCTTTACCCTGCCATCAGTTACACTGAACCATAAATGACTCACTGGCTTCTTCAAGTGATACTGTTTTCAAGGCTTCTCTTGAGCCTTAATATTAAGCTTGATACTAACATTAATAGTAACTTATTGTTATGTATTTATAAATATGCAGTAAAACGTGTATACATTGGCATCAGCTGGCATCATTTTAATTATATAAATTATACAAAGAAATAAATCATACAAAGTTAGGACAAATTTAATCTTTTGTTCCATACACGGGCTTCTTGATTTTCTAAGTGGCTATGGGACCCTGCCATGCTGAGTAGCTGTTAAACCATTCCCTGAGGCTGCAACATGAAGGAGGAAGCGGCCCCTGTCGCCGCTGAACAGACCCAGAACTTTGCCTCCACCAATGCTGCCTCATCGCTGCCAATACTTCAGCTGCACCATTGCCAGGACACTGTCTCAACTCTTTGAAGACCGGTGCCCAAGTCAACTTCCAAAAACCGATAGACCGTCCAAATGAACTCCTGAGGACCAGAAATCATTCACTCAAGAGATCGTTCACTCTGCTGCTGTTGCAGACACTACCAAAACATCGAAGGAAAAGAATGGACCCCAATTCATCGACACTGGAACAGTTGTTCAAGCCACGACTGTCAGGGCCACAAGCAATGGATCAGATTACTGCTCAATAGCTCCCCATAACCTCTGTCCACCACCTCAGCAGTAGAAAGAAAAAAAGATGAATTTGATTCAAAAGTTAAATGAAGAGAAATAAAACTTAAAAGAAACTGGATGTGGTCAGTCACATGATAGGGAGCGGACAGTCTGGGAGCCTGAACACCTCCAATCCTGCCACCACTGCCATCTTGAAATACCACTTATAACTTATTAACAGTTCTAGGCACTTTATTATGTAATCTGCAATATAATTGTCAAGAAATTAGGTAACCAAACTTGTACCTTAGAAATAAATAGGTTAGGTAATAATTAGTGTGAGAAGTCAATAAGAATGTTTCCTTCTCAAAGGGGGACAGCTGTTGAAATTGGAGTCTCATTTAAACTTTTGTTCATTTAATATTTCATATTAGTATTTCCTGTATAGCATAAGATCTCATTTAACTGTGTTATAGCTGTAGTTAACATTCTACCTGTGTAAATAAAAGATTATTGGGCACCACGTTACCCAATTATGAGTGAAATTCTTTGACAATAAGAAAATTCTGTTTGTAGCAGAAATAAAAATTAAACTTCAAATGGAGTTGGGCAAGGGGACAATGGCCATCCAATGTCATGAGTAGCTGTCCCATGGTTATTTGACAAAATTAATTCAGATAATTAATTCAGAGTAAGCTACCTGCCCCTTGAAATAAGGGATATTAACAAGTGCTCAGGGAGAGACGGACGTCCTCATTAGAGAGATCTTGTAGGCAGTGAACCACATTGGGCAGTCCTCAGAGAGCTGTCTTCTACAAAAGGAAAATGAACCAGGAGAAGAGGAGGAATACCCAAAGAAGAATTCTTTAATACCTCTAAATAGGTAGAAAGGCAGGTTGTGAGCGAGATACAGAGTTTACAGGGAGACATTGATACATTAAGTAAATGAGCAAAATGTTGGCAAATGGAGTATAATGTGCGAAAATGTGAAGTTGTTCATTTTGGAAGGAAGAACCAAAGAACAAAATATTATTTAAATGGAGAAAAATCACAGAAAAGTCTAACACAAAGGGAACTTGTGCTCAAAACAGAAAGCTAGCACACAGGGGCAGAAGGTAATCAGGAAGGCTAAAAGAATGTTGGCCCTTATTTCAAGTGGTTTGGAGTGTAAGAATTTGGAAGCTTTACTGCAACTGTACAAGATGCTGGTGAGACAACATCTGGAGTAGTTTTGGTCCCCTTATTTAGGGAAAGATGTCATTTCATTAGAGGTAGTTCAGAGAAAGTTCATAAGGACCTTTTGTGGAGGGATTATCGTATGAGGAGGGTCTAAACATGTTGGGACTCTACTCACTGGGGTTTAGAAGGATGAGAGATGATCTCTTTGAAACACATAGAATTCTTTAAGGGGCTTGTTCAGATGACGTTTTCCCTCAGGGGACAGTCGAAGGCCATGGTCTCAGTATAAAGGGGAGCCAATTTAAGACTGAGTTGAGGAGGAATTTCTTCTCTCAGAGGGTGGTGAGTCTTTGGAACTCCTTGCCACAGAGACCTGTGGTGGCAGAGTCCTTGTGTATATTTAAGGCTGAGATAGATAGATTCTTGATCAGAAGGGGAACTAAGGGTTGCAGAGAAAAGGCAGAAAAGTGGGCTTGAGCAATGTCAGATCATTTTTGATTCTGTTGAATGGTGGAGTAGGTTCAAGGGGCTGAATGGCCTGTTCCTGTTCCTATTTCTAATGGTGTTATGATCTTATTCCTTAACTAGAGAACAGGATACTGTCCCCATAACTTTAATGAGACCAGTTCCAAGCCAACAGTCTATTTGTCAACAAATTAACAACTATCTACATTAAGTAATTGTGATCACGAACCCCCAAAATCAAAAAGACAAGGAGAAATTTTGTCACTGCTGTGGTGATGAACCTATGGATTTTCCAACAACATATATTCAAGAAAGAATCAGATAGGTTTACAGACACTAAAGGCATCAAATGGTATTGGGATATAGCATTGAGATAGTGAATTAGCCATGATTGTATTGAATGGTGGAGCAGGCTCAATGGACCAAATATTTCTCCTACTATATTTTTCTGTTTCTAAATTCACAGAGTGCTATCAAAGATCTTTTAACAAAGGAATGTAAGGTTATTTCATAAGATGGAAAAAAAAGGTTATATGTTAAGAAGACAGTTCTGAAGGATCTGATTATAAGCATGAAAAAAAGATTTAAATCTTTCCCCAGGAATATCCTTTACAGACATTCAACACTACTGAAGTATCTATCCTATCTTCCCTGGAAAAATTCTTACTGAACTGATGAGTTGCAAATATTTCCTTTAATTGATTTTCCATCCTTTCAGCAGATGTGTAGAGATCCTTTGCCATCAAGAAATATTTAGGACTGGATAAAAAAGGAAAAGAGAGGTTTTTAACAGCTACAAAGGGAATAAATCAATGGAGGCCCCAATCAAGTATGGAAAGTGCAGGGAGGAGCTTAAGAAAGCAATTATGAGACTAGAGAGAGAGCATGAAAAGAACACTGGCATGTAGGATTTTGGAAAATTCTAAAATATTCTGTAAGTATATCAAAGAAGAGTATAATCAGGGAAAGAGTAGGGCACATTAGTGACCAAGGGGGAAATCTGTGCATTAAGCTGGATAATAATGGGAGAGTATTAAACTAGTACTTCACATCTGTCTTCACTTCAAAGAAAGAGAATGTAGGTACAGATTTTGGGAAGAGGGGCTGTGAGGCACTTGAGCAGTTTGACATGGGGAGTGAGGAGGTATTGGAAGCTTTAACAGGCTGAAAAGTGGGTAAATCCCCAGTTCTGGATGAGTTGTATCCCAGGCTGCTGTGGGAGATAAGAAATGAAATTACAGGGGCTATGACCCAAATTGTTAATTCATCTCTGGCCATAGTGGAGGTATCAGAGGACTGGAGTACAGCTAATGTTGAACCAGGGAGTTACAGACCAGTGAGTCTCACATCAGTGGTAAGGAAACTATTGCAGAAAATTCTGAAGGAGAGAATTAATCTCCACTTGGAAAGACAAGGTTTGATCAGGGACAGTCAGCATGGCTTTCTCAGAGGAAGATCATGCCTAACAGATTTGAATTTTTCAAGGAGGTGACCAGTTTACAGATGAGGGTTGTGCAGTTGATATAGTTTATCAATTATTCAGCAAAGCCTTTGGCGAGGTATCGCATGGGAAACTGATAAAGAAGGTAAAAGCGCATGGTATTCAGAGTAACTTGGCAAATTGGATCCAAAATTAGCTTATAGGTAGGAGATAGAGAGTGGTGGTAGAAACCTGTTTACGTTACTGGAGGTCGGTGTCTGATGGTGTACCATAGGATCAGTGCTGTGTTCCTTATTGTTTGTAATATAAAATGATACAGAAGAAACTGTCAGGGGGATTAATAAGTAAGTTTGGGAATGACATGAAGATAGTGAAGAAGAAGGTCTTAGTTACAAGAAGATATTGATAAATTGGTCATGTGGACACACCAGTCGCAGATGGAGTGTAACCCAGAAAAGTGAGGTAAGAAGGAACAAGACAAGGGAGTGCTCAATGAATGGCAAGACATTAGGAAGCTCAGAGGAACAGACAGATCTTGGGGTGTTTGTCCACAGGTGTAGGTGGCAAGACAGGTTAACAAAGTAGAAAAGAACACAATCAAGCACTTCCCTTTATCAGTCATTGTATAGATTAGAAGAGGAGAGAGGTTATGTTGGAGACGTACAAACTTTGGTCAGGCCACAGCTGGAATACTGTGCACAGTTCTGTTATAGAGTCATACAGCACAGAAACAGACCCTTCAGTCCAACTTGTCTATGCTGACCAGGTTTCCTAAATTGAACTAGTCCCAGATGCCTGCATTTGGCCCATATCCCTCTAGACCTCTCCTATTCACGTACCTGTCCAAATGTCTTTTAAATGTTGTAGTTTTACTTGCCTCTTCCATGTCCTCTGGCAGTACATTCCATATATGCAACATGCTCTGTGCGAAAAAGTTGTCCCTCATGTCCCTTTTAAATCATTCCTCTGTCTTTTTAAACCTGTGCTCTCTAGTTTTGGACTACGTTACCCTATGGAAAAGACCTTAGCTATTCATCATTTATATACTTCTCATGATTTAATAAATCTCTATAAAGTCACCCCTCAGCCTCCAATTCTCCAAGGAAAAAGTCCCAGCCTGTTCAGCCTCTCCTTATAACTCAAGCCCTCCAGGCTTGGTAACATTCTTATAAATCTTTTGAGCACCCTTTCCAGTTTAAAAACATCCTTCCTATAGCAGGGCAATCAGAATTGTTCACAGTATTCCAAAAGTGGCCTAGCCAATGTCTTGTACAGCTGCAACATGACGCCCCAATTCCTATACTCAATGCTTCAACCAACGAAGGCAAGTGTGCCAAATGCCTCCTTCACTATCCTGTCTACCTGTGATGCCACTTTCAAGGAATTATGTATCAGTACCCGTAGATCTCCCTGTTCAACAACACTTCCCAGAGCCCTCTAAATTAAACTCCATCTGCCACTATCAGCCCATTGGTCCAATTGATCAAGATCTCGTTGTACTCTTATGTAACCTTCTTCACTGACCAGTACACCACCAGTTTTGGTGTCATCCACAAACTTCCTAATCATGCCTCCTAAATTCTCATCCAAATCATTTATATAAATGACAAACAACAGTGGACAAATGAATGATCCTTGCGGCACATCGCTGGTCACAGGTCTCTATTCTGAATAACAACCCTCTACCACCATCCTCTGTCTCCTACCATCCAGCCAATTTTCTATCCAATTTGCTAGTTCACCCTGAATTCCATGTGATCTAACCTTACTAACCTCTGCCAGTGGAACCTTGCCAAAGGCTTTGCTAAAGTCCATGTAGACAACATCTACCTCTCTGCCTTCAAGTATCTTCCTGTCGCCTCTTCAAAAAGACTCAATCAAGTTTGTGAGACATGATTTCCCATGCACAAAGCCATGCTGACTATCCCCAATCAATTATTGCTTTTCCAAATGCATGTAAATTCCGTCCCTCAGAATCGCCTCTGGAAACTTACCCACCACTGATGTAAGGCTCACCAATCTATAATTTTCTTGCAGCCTTTCTTAAATAATGGCACATTAGCTGCTCTCCAGTCTTCCAGCACCTCACCCATGGCTGTCAATGATGTAAGTATCTCTGCCAGGGGCCCCACAATTTCTTTCCTAGATTTCCCACAATGTCCTGGGAAATACCTGATCAGATCCCAGGAATTTATCTACCTTTATGCTATTTAAGACCTCCAGCACCTCCTATTCTGTAATCAATTTCGAGATATGTTTACTTATTTCCCCAAGTTCCCTCCCTTCCATGTCTTTCTCCACAATAAAAGCTAACATGAAATATTTGTTTTGGATCTCACCCATTTCCTGTGCTTACACACACAGACAGCCTTGTTGATCTTTAAGGGGCCCTATTCTCTCCCTAGTTACTCTTTTGCGCTTCATGTACTTGTAGAATCTTTTTGGATCCTCCTTAGCCTACCTGTCCAAGCTATCTCATGTCCCTTTTATATCCGAGACAACAAGGTGCAGAGCTGGATGAACACAGCAGGCTAAGCAGCATCATAGGAGCAGACAGGCTGACGTTTCGGGCCTAGACCCTTCATCAGAAATGGGGGAGGGGAAGGGGGTTCTGAAATAAATAGGGAGAGAGGGGAAGACGGATAGAAGATGGATAGAGGAAAAGATAGGTGGAGAGGAAACAGACAGGTTGAAGAGGCGGGGATGGAGCCAGTAAAGGTGAGCATAGGTGGGGAGTTAGGGAGGGGATAGGTCAGTCCAGGGAGGACGGACAGGTCAAGGGGGCGGGATGAGGTTAGTAGGTAGGAGATGGGG
>NC_063343.1:46041836-46076888 GCF_021869965.1 Rhincodon typus | reverse complement strand
GACCTTCTCCCCTATCCATCTTCTATCCGCCTCCCCCTCTCTCCCTATTTATTTCAGAACCCCTTTCCCCTCCCCCATTTCTGATGAAGGGTCTAGGCCCGAAACATCAGCCTCTCTGCTCCTATGATGCTGCTTAGCCTGCTGTGTTCATCCAGCTCTGCACCTTGTTGTCTCAGATTCTCCAGCATCTGCAGTTCCTGCTAGCTCCCTTTTATATCCTCCTGATTTCCCTCTTAAGCATACTCCTACTCCTCCTATAGTCCTTAAGGGATTCACTTGATCCCTGCTGTCTATACATGACATATGCCTCCTTTTTTTTCTTGACCAGTGCCTCAATATCTCTTGTCATCCAATGTTCTTTGCTCCTACCAGCCTTGTACTTCACACTAACAGGAACATACTGTCTCTGAACTCTTGTTATCTCACTTTTAAATGCTTCTCATTTGTCAGTTGTCGCTTTACCTGTGAACAACCTTCCACAATCAACTTTTGAAAGTGCCCGTTGCATCCCGTCAAAATTGGTCTTGCTTCAATTTAGAACTTTAAGTTTTAGACAATGCCTATCTTTTTCTAAACCTATTTCAAAATTCATACAATTATGGTGACTGATCCCAAAATGCTCGCCCACTGACGCCTCAGTCACTTGTCCTGCTTTATTTCCCAAGAGAAGTTTAGGTTTTGCTCCTTCTGTAGTAAGTAGATCTACACATTTATTGAAAAAGTTTTCTTGAACACATGTAATAAATTACTCCCCATCCAAACCTTTAACACTACGGCAGTCCCAGATTATATTTGGAAAGTTAAAACCCCCTACCATTACAACCTTATTATTCTTACAGATATCTGAGATCTCCCTAAATATTTGCTCCTCAATTTCCTGCTGACTGCTGGGGGCCCTATGGTACAATCAGAAAAGGTGGTCATCCCCTTCTTATTTCTCAGTTCCACCCATATAGCTTCGTTGGACAATCCCCCAGGAATATTCTCTCTAAGTACAGCTGAGATGTTTACCTAACTAAAAACACCACTCCCCCTCCTCTCTTGCCTCTCTTCCAATCCTTCTTACAACATCTACATTGTACATTGAGCTGCTAGACTTGTCCCTCCCTCAGCCATGTATCTGTAATAGCTATGATATCCCAGTCCTATGTTCCCATTCCCATACCTTGGGTTCGTCTGCCTTACCTGTCAGGCCTTTTCCATTGAAATAAATGCGGTTTAATTCATCAGTCTTACCTTGTCCTTTGCTGTGTACTTGCCTGACTCTTTTATTTAAATTGCTTGCTTTACTTTCTGTACCAGCCTCAACCTTCTCTTCTCACTACTGCTTAGCCACCACCTCCATTACCCCCACCACTCCCTCCCACCCCCAAACCAAGTCAAACTAGTTTAAAGTCTCGCAAGTAGCACTAACATATGTCTCTGCCAGGACATTGGTCGCCCTCGAGTTCAGGTGCAACCCATCTTTCTTGTCAGGTCACTGCCCCAGAGGAGATCCCAATGATACAAAAATCCCAATCCCTGACCCCTGCATCAGCTGTTCAGCCATGCATTCAACTGTCCCATCCGCCTTACTCTCACTAGCATGTGACACCGGGAGTAATACAGAGATTATTACCCATGAGGTCCTGCTTTTTAACATCGCGTTTAATTTCTTAAATTCACTGCGCAGAACTTTATCCCTTTCCATTTCTATATAGTCAGTACCAATGTGTACAATGACCTCCGGCTGCTCGTGGTCCCTTTTGAGAATTTGCTGAAACCGCTCTGAGACGTCCTTGACCCTGGCACCAGGGAGGCAACACAGCATCCTGAAATCTTGGAGATAGTAAGAACTGCCGATGCTGCCTGGCCTGCCATGTTCCTCCAGCTCCACACTGTGTTGTATCCTGAAATCTTGCTTGTGCCTGCAGGAACACCTGCCTGTGCCTCTAACTACTGAGTCCCCTATCACTATTACTCGCTTGACATAGCTTGCTTAAAAGCAGAGCCAGTCGTGGTTCCAAAGACCTGGCTCCCATTGCTGTTTTTCACTGAGCGGCTAAACCCTCAAACAGGATTTGAATGCACTGGAGGGTGTGCAGAGGAGATTCACGAGGATGTTGCCTAGAATGGAGCATTTCAGCTATGAAGAGAGGCTGGGTAAGCTCGGGTTGTTTTCTTTAGAGCAGGGAAGACTGAAAGGGGACCCTGGTGGAGGTACATAAGATTATGAGGGGCATGGACAAAGTGGATGGAAATCAGCTGTTCCCCTTTGTTGAAAGGTCAATAATGAGGAAATATTTTAAGGTGAGAGACAGGAGATTTAGAAGGGATCTGAGAAAATATGTGTTTACCCAGGGAGTGGTGGGAGTCTGGAATGCACTGCCTGTAAGGATAGTTGAGGTGGGAAACCTTTAAAAAGTACTTCGATGAACAATTGAAATGCCATGATGTTCAAGGCCATGGGTCAAATACTGGAAAGTTTGGCGAGTGTAGATTTAGCGTGATTTTTGTCGGTGCAGACTCACTGGGCCAAGGGGCCTCTTCTGTACTATATGATTCTAGAGTATCTTTCTATTATTCTCTGAGACACAGAGGCACACAACTCACTGACTTTGATTGGTTGAAGACTGCTAAACCGGTTAAGACATCCTTCCTGCTCTATTGGTTTGGAGTTTGCCCAATACTAAATTGACCCTGAGTTGGTAAGGAGTTTTTCTTCTGATCTCCACCTGCTGTGGCAATCCATCTTTTCTGGTGAGTCGTAAATATACAAGTCAACAATAAGCAGTAACTATCTAATTCTGTAGTTTGTTGCATCATTTAACTTAAGTCCTATGTTTTTCTGAGAGAGGCTGTCTTGCCCTCTCAGTTGCAAATGACTTTCTGACCCTTTCTTATTAAAAAAAATCAGACCGTTGGGAATCAAATACCCAAGAAACTAGGGGGTTGTAAGTTAATAACATTATAAACGCACATTGCAGCCCTTTCCAAAAGGTTACACCCTGATATCTTTGTATAACAATATTGTCATTGTCCCATATTAGCTACATGGGCTTCAAGGAAAACCTTCAACTCACATCATGTTTTTCCTTCAAATACCAAAATTAAAGTTACAACTTTTTCAACCTCTATCATACACCTTAGGCACAAATATGTATTTTTCCCCTACTTTTAATGTGAGTTGTGTTTATGTCATAGAAGTCATCAAATGCATTGACAGAAAACAGTGCAGATCTAAGTGAAAATTAAAAAGAAACTGCTCTTCAGATTGTAACAAAATCGCAGAAACAAATTCATTAATTCCTGCTGCACCACTCATTCTGCTTTTTAAAGAGTGCCTCTAATAAGCACAATTACAGTAAACTCTCATGTCAAGCTCTGTGACTTGGGGAAGGACCTGTACTTTAGGTAAAATTGCTTTTAAGTGCTTGGGATGATCTAAACGATGGAAATGATTTGAGAATTTTTGCCGTTATTTCAGTCATTCTCAAAATTCACTGATCCGCTAAGATACACAATTTGAACTGGTTGTGTGCATAGCTGGAGGAAATTCAAATATAAGCTTTAATTTCAGTGCACAAGAACAAACTTCTATGACATTGTCTGGTCTGCAGTATGATATTTGCTAACGTATCATCAGGACTATTTTTTTTAATGCAGAACCTCCATGATTTGTTGCAGTCACTTTTGTATTTCTTGTGTAAACAGACAGATCTGGTTTTAAGCGCCAGCAATTTTATAATGTTGCACCAGTGCCTTTCTATTTTGCTAGCTCTGCAACAATTCAATCTATCATTCTGTCTGTACCACAAACAACACATAGATTTGCCAGTTCATTCTGCAAGTTTCCCCAATTCAAAGAAGATGAAATGAAAGCAGCAGCAAAAGAGCTGGCAGCTCTCTAATCACCGAGAACATCAAACCAACATTGGATAGCCAGAAAATATTCTTTCTATAATCAGATGAAACAGTAATATAAGCAATGGCAGATAAAAAAGTGAAAAATGAAACAAAAACAAAAAATGGTTTGAATAGTCAGCGTTTGCAGAGTGATCAAGTGAATTCACATTTCTGATGTGGACACTTCATCAAAAGAGAAAAACATGAGTTGCAGCAATCAGTAAATTCAGTACAATCATAATGCTATATTTGAGCAAGAACATTTTTCCCCAATGATTACCATTGTTTCCTGAACAGCACTGGAGACAGCTGAGCAAATGCAACAAGATTGCCTTTTCCTGTTCCAAGATTTCCAATATTCATCACTTTGAATGGCAGAAGGATATTGGAGTTGCTCAAACACCAAACAAGGAGTGAGAATTTAAAGAATTTGATAATTAACATGAGCAGAATAAAAGACCTTCAATTTCATCTTGCAACAAAATCAATTACTATTGATTCGCTATTAAAGACTGCCAATGATGCTAATGCCTGAATGGCAGCAAAATGTTAAAGCTTTTGTGTCAGTCATTCATGATGCTATTGAGTATATTTTATGTTGATGAACTTCTGTAAGATCATGGTTGCGTTGTTGATAGAAGCTAGTTTACACCCATTTCAGCGAACATTGTTATAATTGAATTGATGTTATTACTCGATGAATCAGAGCCCAGTCTGAGATCTGGCTTGATAGAACATAGCTTGTTTTGTTTTGCTTTTAAGAAGGTGGTCCAACACATAACGTTGCAAATGTGGCTTTAACAATAATTTTTATTAAGCAAAAGCAATGAATACAAAATAGAATAGACCAAACTATTTACACTTAATATACCGTTAAAGATTTTGAAACACACAGTAGAAATATAATACCATTAATCCCAAAATACTCTCTTGACAATACTCAAACAATCCTTTCTCATAGCACTTACACTGAATAAAAAAATATTTTTCTGACACATTGATAGGTTTAAATTAACTGTGACTTAAACTCTCAGTCTAGAGAATCTGACAACCTTTTCCTGGAGCTTCCATACGCGTGGGTTTACAATTCTCAGCTTCAAACGACCTCTTCAGTGTATTATCCAAACATTCTGTCCTGGGGCTATCACCAAACTCCATACTCTACAGTAATCTATTTTTAATATCTTCTCCCATTCTCAGGAGTATTGACTTTCAAATGTCCATCTTCACCCAAGGCCTTCTGCAGAACTACCTCAGACTTAAAATGAAAAAAAGCTTAAAAATAATCTGAACTTTCTTCCTAAAACCTAGATGCGCAATTTTTTTTTACTTGTTCAGTTGTAAACCTACCTCAGACAATTAAAACAAAAATCAGTTCCGAAAGCTACTCCCTTAAGCTGGTTACAAGTTAATCATCAACTCTTCAGACACACAGAAAACCTATATGTTATAAATTCAAAATTCAAAATTGCAAACTTAAGATAAATGATATTAAAAATGTAAATATATCACATGGTTCCACACCACAACATTAATCACCTTTATTAAGAATCGATACACTATATACATGAAAGAGGAAGAAAGCACATCTCTGCAATCCTATAAACTAGTCCCAGCTCCAAGTAATCGGACATTATCATCACATAGCCTTTATGCACATTGGTTCAGTGGTTATTATCGAAGTAAAGGTACAGTCAACCCATTGCTACAGATCTCTTCTTGTCTTTTCCCGATTGACTACTTAGACAATTTCCTACATGAACTCCCCCCAGTACACCTGCCTGCTAAATGTCTGTTTGGCTATGTCTGCAGGGCAGTTGCACCAATTTTCCCATATGTGTAGGGAGTTCCTTTTGGGGTTATGGAGAATTTCAACATTCCGAATGCTTCCCTGAAGGTCTTCGTCCCTTGTCTCAGTCATCAGTGGCTGTATTTCCCCATGAGGATCAGGGAATGTAGCCCATTCAACTGTTGGCTTCTTTCTGAGTGACCTCAAGGCACTCCTGTTTCTTTGAATGTTGCAGTTTGCTTCTTGGACAAGATATCATTTTGGTTGATAGAGCCTGTCAATCATGATGCCTTAGCGCTGCTGTTCTCAAAACCACACCTGTACTCCCCTTTCCAATAGTGAACTATGAGCCTTATGTTTCTAGTTGAAGGTTTGGGTTTCGTCTGTCCAATAGCACTTGTCTTCCTGTTGTGCTTATTCATAGTAATGCACTATAATGCTTGGAGTTACTGTATGGAAGAGGGAGGGAGACTGGGGTCATAGCTGAAATTTCACCAAAAGCTGCTATAGAGTAAAGTCATTTTGCAACTCTGTAAAATGGTAATTAAGTAGGGCTAAATGAAAATCTGTTCTCGGTATGGTCTCTTCTACATCGGGGAGATAAAATGCAGACTGGATGAGTGCATTGCAGAACACCTATGTTCTGTCCATAAAATTGACCAGCGCTTCCAGTCATCTGCTACTTCAACACACCATTGTGTTCCCATGCTAACATCTCTGTCTCAGGCCTGCTGCAGTGTTCCAGTGAGCCTCAGCGCAAGCTCAAAGAACAACATCTCGTTTTCGACTTGTGGGCCCTTGTACCCTCTAGGATCAATAATAAGTTCAATACCTTTAGAGCATGGTTCTATCCTTCTATGATTTTTACCCATCACACACCTGGTCCTGTTATTTTGCAGATTGCTTTTAGCACAGCCAACCCATTAGTACCCACTATCAGACCTATTACTATATTACATGGTTTGCTTTCAGCACAAATTAACCTTTTTCTGCTACCCTGCACTCTCATTATCACCTATTCAGCTTCTCTTCTGTCCTGGCCTGTCATTCATAATCCCATAATTTACATCTCTCTTTCATCTCTCTCTCTCTCTCTCTCTGGGCTGCATCTCCAACGATCCACTCACCTCTCCCTTTCCACTATCTCCCATCTCATCTTCAGCATTAATACCAGTTTTTTTTCCAGCTGCTATCAGTTCTGATGGAGCCAGATGACTTGAAGCATTAACTGTGCTTTCTTCCCACAGGTGCTGCCAGTTCTGTTGAGTTTTACCAGCCATTTCTGTTTTTGTTTCAGATCTCCAGCATCCGTAATTCTTTATTTTATGTAAATGAAATTTTTTTTTTCTCAGGCTACTTTTATGATTCACATTCCTTGCGTCCTCATTGGTTTGAAGGATCTTGGTGAACTTGTAATGCAGACAAATCTACAGAAGTCTCAAAGGATTGGGAGCACCTTGTAGAAAATTGTAGCTTATTTTCATAGATGTCAACAACTAGAACATTATGAATGACAAATAACCTCTTTAAAGAGGTTGCATCAATTTCCAAAGTGGATCAATTGAGCTTCTGAACTTTAATCCATCGGGAATAGTAGTCAACTAGGATGAGAAGACCTGCTCCTTTCGTAGATAACTCACTGTCAAGTCAATATGTTGACTAAGTTTATTATTTTTGCTTCCAATTTCATCCCTGCTCTCACTTTCACCTGGTGCATCTTTGACTCCTCCATCAACTTCCTTGACATCTCTGTTTCCATTTCTGGGGATAGGCTGGCCACTAAGATCCATTACAAACCCACTGCTCCCACTGTTACCTAGACAATACATCCTCACACCTTGCTTTCTGTAAGGACTCTATTCTATTCTCCCAGTTTCTCTGTCTCCATTGCATCTGTTCCGATGATGCTAGCTTCTCGATGGGCCTCCGAATGTTCACCTTCTTACTCAACTGAGGATTCCTCACCGCCATGGTTGACAGTGCCTTCAGCCATCCATCTCCCACACTTCAGCCATCACCCTTTCTCTTCCTTCCCACAACAGTGATAGGGTCTCCCTGTCCTCACTTACCACCCCACCAGCATCCGAATCAAAAGGATAATTGGCTGTCATTTCTGCCACATCCAGTAAGACGCCAATGCCAGACACGTATTTTCTCTCCCCTCTCTTATCGGCCTTCCACAGAGACCATTCCTTCCGGGACACCTTGGTCCACTCCTGCTCCATTCCCAATACTTTCCCACACCCTCACAATGCCTTTCCTTGCAATTGCAGAGGTGTAACACTTGCCCGTTTACTTCCTCCCTCCTCATTATCCAAATCTGCAGACACATCTTCCAGGTGTGCCATTTCTACATACCATCGTGTTCTCTGGCCAACATTTCTGTCTTGGACTTGTTGCAGTGCTCCCGCAAAGTGCAGCACAACCTTGAAGAACAGCACCTCATTTCCCCTTGGGAACTCTGCAGCCTTCTGGCCTCAATATTGAGGTTAATAATTTTAATGCCAGAGCAGCTTCTCCTACATCCTTACTCTAACCCCCACACACTGGGTCTTGTCACCACAAGGGGCACTACCACAAACAACCCATTGTCGGTTACTAATGGTCCTCTTAGCAGATATTCATTCTTCCAGGCTGACCTTTATTGTTCCGTGTCAGTTTCATCAATTGGCCAGGGTGGTATCAGACAGGTCATCTGATTCCTTCACACTGAATCTAGAAAAAGACTGCTCCCGGGTCTGTTGATGCTGTTATAATCATCAGAAGTTTGGGATCAATGTGTGTGAGAAGTTCTGATTATATGAACATATCCTTGATTCAGTCAAATGACTGCTGTTAATAATCAATCCAAAACAAAATCAAACATGTAATGGCATTTAATTTACTTAGGATAGGTGGAATATTCTGATCTGGTTCAACATTCCCATAAACTGTTAGAATTCGGTGCTGGTCCAAGGAGGCAATTTCTTGATGGTTTCCAACTTCAGTGGGTTTGTGATCCCTGATATATGTACGACATGGCTCAAAGGTTTTATCATTTGCTTTGAAAGTTCACGCTTGTTAATACATGTCAATCCAGCATATTTTAACTTTTCCAAGGTTCTCCTTTTGTTACATAGTCCTTTATGAAATCAGTGGATACGAGCATCAACCCATGTAGCACTTGACACCTTCAATACATTCTGCTCTGTTGAACATCATCCATTAGAAAGTTTTGGGTGTTAATATGATTCTATATTGAAGTAATAATGTCCAGAAGGTGATTAGCAGTTTGGAGTCTTCATCTAGGGAAATCCACTATTTACATTCATCTTGATCAAGATTGTGCTATTTGCAAGTACATTTAGACTCTCATACACAGATGCTATTGAACATATCCTTTGGTGTACGGCTTTGTGCAAATGAGCTAAGTCGGCACATTCTGAAGTATCCATTCAGTTTGCGTACTGGTACCAAAGAAGAGTGCAACATTGTCAGTTCAGTAACAGACAAAACAGTCCCCTGTTTGAATTTGGCCTCAATCTCAGTTTATACCCAGTTTTGAAAGGACAATTGGAACTTTCTAGATGAACAAGATGGGTTTGGCACCTGCTTTCTGTGTGACATTATATACAGTATTTAGTTTTCAAAGATCTCAGTTTGGAAATTGTTTAAATTCATTTGTTAGTTCTTGTTTGCTTACTGATTCTGCTTTTAACGATGAACTTGAGACCCATGCAGATGCTCCTACCTAGCAATGAGTTGACTGATGAGGATAACATACAGTGTTTCTAAGATTTCATTGTCTTTGTGTCTTTAAGTTGCCTGAAACTGATGTTTGGTTTTGAAGCTGGTTCATACTGGACTTTGACATTTAGCAGATGTAGGCTACAGAGTAATGTATGACAGCCATTAAAGCCAGCCAACAGAACAATGACCCCAACTCCTATTTCCAATTTGAAGTGTGTAAGATGTCCATTGAATTCAGTGTCACCACTCCAATAATGAAAACTTTCGTCTGTGATTTCTACAAGAGAAATCATTTCCTGTGTGGGCCTGTGTTTAAATGTCGGTTTACTGTGTCTTTTGAATGTAGATGTCTTTATCTATGGTAGCGTGACTGTCATGATTACAACCTTGATCTTCAACAGTGTGGGCTAATCCTTCTAATTGCCTGCGGATCTATTTACGAAGAATTGAACCTGGATTCTAAGATTCAATGTGTCACTGGAAATACAATTCTTTAAAACTAATAGAATGGAGATGCTGTACAGAAATGAGCACGAAATTGTTAAATTTTCACCCACGAAAGTTAATTTCTTTTCTTCAAAAAAAATCAATAATCTTCCAAATGGCGGCATCCATTCTTCTTTGTCCAACATTTCCGTGAGATACTGCTTAGTTAACACAGATGTGCATCATTCTATATTGGAGATAATTATTTTAAAATTAGGCCTTTTGAGCATTTAATATCAACTTACTTTACCAATATAACAGAGGTGTTTACCCATTTTATGAAAACATACTAATGATTCATATATTAATATTTGGAGAAATTAATTCCAAGCTAAATGTTGCTTGAATAAACTGACAAGTATCTCATGTGATCAGTGAGGGAATGATCATTTCTATACTTAGTAGTCTCTTCTATGTCATTTTGATTTCATTTAAGGCAATAATGACATTTATTGGGGATGTTTTGAAAAACATTCATACAACCAATGATTACGAAATGCCTTTTGATGATACATCTTTTCTGACAAAAAGGCAACAAGATGTCATTTTTTCAAATTTCTGATCATTTAGCTGTCATAAAATTTCTGTTATTTTTGTTGGGTTCCAAATGTTGAGTTCACTATTGCAATTTGTATTTGCATATTCATAAATGTGACTCCTACTTGGGATACATATGTCTTAGAACAATTTGCAATGCTGTACATCATGTAAAATAAACATAAACAATAGGCTGAATTGTGGAAAAACCCAAAATTTCTCCTCTGGGACAGGAAGTGGGAGCTGCTACTCCTAAAGTACAGACCATTCTACAGAATGGGATTTAGTAGCAATGGACCAATTAAGTGTTGGGAGTTGGAGAATCCATCTGCTCAGGTGGCATGAGATCAAGGCAGGAAGTATTAGAGCCATATATAAAGGGCTGACAATTTCACTGTTCTTTCAGAACGGTTTTTACTTGGACTTTAGTACAGCTTTTGATAAGGTTCCACATGATTGATTAATTAGTAAAGTTACATCACATGGGATTCAGGGTGAGCTGGCTAATTGGGTACAAAGTTGGCTTTACGGTAGGAGACAGAAGGTTGTGGTGGAGGGTTGTTTTTCAGACTGGAGGCCTTTGACCAGCAGTGTTGCACAGAGATTAATACTAGATCCACTTTTGTTTGTCATTGGTATAAATGCTTTGGATGAGAACGTAGGAGCCATGGTTGGTATGTTTGCAGATGACACCAAAATTGGTGGTATAGTGGACAGTGAGGGTCATCTAAAATTACAAAGGGATCCTGATCAATTGGGTCAATGGGCTGAGGAGTGGCAGTTGGAGTTTAATTTGGATAAATGCAAACTATGGCATTTTGGTAAAACAAACAAGGGCAGGACTCATACAATTAATGGTAGGGCCCTGCGTAGTGTGAACAGAGTGACCTAGGGGTTCAGCTATGTAATTCTTTGAAATTTGCATCAGAGGTAGACAGGGTGGTTAACAAGGGATTAAACATTCTTGCCTTCATTGTTCAGACCTTTGAGTATAGTGGTCAGGGCGTCATGTTGAGCTTGTACAGGACATTGTTGAGGCCTCTTCTGGAGTACTGTGTGCAGTTCTAGTTGCCCTGTTATAGGAAGGATATTATTAACTGGAGAGGGTTCAGAAAGTATTTACCAGACGGGATAGGATGGGACAAAAACAGATATGGCTGGAAAAGCTCAGCAGGTCTGGCAGCATCTGCAGAGAAAACTCAGAGTTAACATTTTGGTTTGGGTGACTCTTCTTTAGGATAGGCTGGGAGATAGTAAGGACTGCAGATGCTGGAAGTCAGAGTCAGTAAAATGTGGAGCTGGAGAAGCACAGCAGGTCAGACAGCATTGGAGGAGTGGGAAAGTTGACGTTTTGGGTCTGCACCCTTCATCAGGACTGGGGAGGGGTTAGGGAGCTTGGAAATAAACGGGGGGTGGGTGGTGATGCTGGGGGAAAGGTAGGTGGGATGGTGATAGGTGGATGCAGGTAGGGGATTGTACAGATTGGTCAATGGGAAGGGTGGAGCGGATAGGTGAGAATGAAGATGGACAAATTGTGTCAGGTCAAGGACGTGGGAATGAGAGAGAGGGCTGGACATGGGATGAGGCTGCGAATGGAGAGATTTTGAAACTGGTGAATTCTATGTTGAGGCCATTGGACTGTAAGCTCCTGAGGCAGAATATAAAGTGTTGTTCCTCCAGTTTACGTGTGGCCTCATTGTGACGTTGGAGGAGGCCCAGAATGGACATGTCACCAAGGGAGTGGGAAGGGGAGTTGAAATGGCTGGCAACTGAAAGGTGGTGTAGATTGAAGTGTACAGAGCGCAAATGCTCTGCGAATCAGTCTCTAAGTTTGCGCTTGGTCTTCCTGAAATAGAGGAGACCATGTCGGGAGCACAGATGCGATAGACCAGGTTAGAAGACATACAGGTGAATCCCTGCTAGATTTGGAATGATTGTTTGGGGCCTTTGACAGAGGTGAGGGGGTAGGTGTAGAGGAAGGAGCAGTTGCAGGGAAAGGTGCCAGGGTTGGTAAGGTAGATGGGAAGCTTGGAGCTGACAAAGAAGTCATGGAGTGAATGGTCCCTATGGAAAGCAGATAGGGGGAAGGAAATATCTTTTTGGTGGTGGGGTCTGATTATAGGTGGTGAAAATTGAGGAGGATGATGCGTTGGATTTGGAAATTGGTGGGGTGGGGTGGGGTCAGGACCAGGAAGACTCTATCCTTATTGTTGTTGGGGGGGGTGTGTTTGAAGGCAGAAGTGTGGGAAATGCAGGAGATGCAGTTGAGGGCACTATAAATCACGGGAGAGGGGAAATTATGGTCCTTGAAGTAGGAGGACAATTGGGATGTCCGGGAGTGGAATGGTTCATCCTGGGAACAGATGTGGCAGAGATGGAGGAATTGGGAGTAAGAGATCACATTTTTGCAGGAGGGCAGGTGAGAGGAGGTGTTGTCGAGGTAGCTGTGGGAGTTGGTGGGTTAAGTCAGTGGGTTTGAAATGGATGCCGATGCTAAGTCAGTTGCCGGAAACGAAGAAGTCCAGGAGGAGGGAGGAGGTGTCAGAAATGGTCCAGGTGAATTTGAGGTCAGGGTGAAAGATGTTGTTGAAGTGGATGAACTGTTTAAGCTCCTTGTGGGAGCACGAGGCGGAGCCGATACAGTCATCAATGTAGCGGAGGAAGAGGTGGGGGATGGGGCCAGTGTAGCTTTGGAAGAGGGACTGTTCCACGTATCCTACAAAGAGGCAGGCATAGCTTGGGCCCATACAAGTGCCCATAGCCACCCCTCTGGTTTGCAGGAAGTGGAAGGAGTCAAAGGAAAAATTGTTGAGGGTGAGGACAAGTTCTGCCAAGCGAATGAGAGGGTCGGATAGGCTGGGACTTTTTTGATCGGGGCATGGGAGGTTGAGCGGTGACCTTAAGAAAGTTTATAAAATCATGAAGGGCACGGATAAGGTCCAGGAATAGCACACATCTTTTCCTTGGGGTGGGGGAGTTCAAAACCATGAGGTATATTTTTAAGGCAAGAGGAGAAAGATTTAAAGAGGGCATGAGTGTTAACTTTTTTACGCAGATAGTGGTTAGTGTGTGGAATGAACTGCCAGACGAAGTGGTGGATGTGGTACAATTACAACATTAAAAAGACATCTGGATAAGTACATGAACAGGAAAGGTTTGGAGGGATATGGGCCAAGCATAGGCAGGTGGGACTAATTTAGTTTGGGGATATGGTCATCGTGAACTAGTTGGACTGAAGTGTCTGTTTACATGCTGTATGACTCTATGACTCTAATAAATGTGGAATGTTGTAAGGCAAAGGGAAACTTCCATTTTTTTTACCAAGCTAGACTTTCAGCTGTACTTTGGCTCTTTCATAGAATATAACCAGAACTGCACCATGTGCTGTTAAAGAATTACCACAGCCATGTCACAGCCTGATGTTTTAATGGGTATTTTAAGAGGCTGTAACTTTATTGGAAAGCATTGATCTGCAAGTGTCATGTATTAGTTCATTTTAAATTTCCTTTGTACTATGTCATAGCGCCTGGTTGATGATCCCTGGGTTCTTTATCATGCAATAATTGACCAGAATATTGGTATACATATACTGACATGATGGGCAAAAGGGCCTCTTCTGTACTACATGGATCTATGATTCCTCCACATTCTTTTCATCAGAGTCTCTCTTCTCTGAAGGGCTAGGTTGAGCAGAGCAGAGCACAACACAATAACAGAGAACCCTTGCTAAGGCATAACAAAGGACTAATGATTGATCTAGACAGCTGAATAGCAGCTTGAGAAGGCCTTTGGCATGTTTGGTGGCCGTTGGTTGTTCTCTGGCAGGTTGTTTTCCTCTGTTGCAACACTGCTCAAGTTCTTCACAAGTGTAGGTAACTATGACTTCAGTGGGTAGGCCGTATCATCCATTCCCAATATTTAAAGGTACATGGGGATCATGCAAAGCTCTGGTACTGCAAATCACCCTGGCTGCTCCTCAGAAACTGGACACACAGCTGGGGGAAATATTTGTGCTGTTAGTTTTAATAAAAGGAATATCATTCTATTTCCCTTTCTTTTATTACTTGCTGTACCTGAATTCTGACTTTTTAATGACTCATGCATGAGAACACTTTGATGCTTCTGTACATTTTCAGGTGATATATTTTTTCATTGACCAAAGCGATCAACTTCATATTTTCCTACATTATATTGCATCTGCCACATTTTTATGAATTAAATTAACTTACTGATATCGGTTTACCATCCCATTATGTCTTCTTCACAATTCACCTTCCTACCTATTCTTGTGTGATCTGCAAATGTAACTACATTCAACTACGAGTTTGGCATATTGTGCCCAAAATTCATTGAGGAGTGGTGCAGGGGATAAAACTAAAACCTTTGCAACATACAGAATGTTCAGCATCAGAAAGCAGAAGGTCAAAAGGGATAGTAAATACTTGCCAGGATGTGGGATTAAGACAGGGGTAGAGTCAGAGGGAATGGGACAAAGGTTCCAAAGGGGTGTGGCTTTCTCTGAGTTGTTGCATCTTGTATTTCTTAATGCCTGAAAGAAAAAGATCTCATTTTATCTAGTGATCTCTCCCACTGCCTCCAAGTTCATTGTCTTCCAATCCTGCTCTGCTCCTTCCCCAAATGCACAAACAGGACTGCCTGGGCAGACCCATTGTTTCTGCCTGCTCCTGCCCAAAGAACTCATTTCTTCCTCATGCAACTTGATTCTTTCTCTCCTTGTCCAGCCCCTTCCCACTTACATCTGCCGTTTCTCTGATGCTTTACGTCAGTGTCAGAAGTTCCAGATCATGGGCTCCAGTTGCCTTCTCTTCACCATTAACGTGCAATCACTTTTCATGTCCATCCCCCATCAGGGTGGTGTCAGGGCTCTCCAATTCCTCCTGGAAACAAGGCTTGAACCATCCCCATCCACCACCACCCTCCTCCTCCTGGCTGAGCCTATCCATTCTTTGAACAACTTCTCCTTTAACTCCTCTCACTTTCTTCAGATGAAAGGTATGATTGTTATGCCAGCCTGCGCCCCAGTTATGGCTGTTTCTTTGCAGGGTACAAGGAACATTCCTGTTCCAGTCCTACTCGGGTCCCATCTACAACACTTTGTCCAGACTATTGATAACATTGTCAGTGCTGCTTCCTTCTCTTCTCCAGATTTAGCAAAGTTTATCAATTTCACTTCCAATTTCCACCCCGTTCTCACCTTCACCTGGTCCATCTCTGAGTCCTCCCTGCCCTTTCTCAACATCTGTGCTTCAATTTTTGGATATAGGCTAAACACCAATATCCACTACAAATCCACCAACTCCCACAATTATCTGGATTATACATTGTCATACCCTGCTTCCTGTAAAGATTCTAATCCATTCTCCCAGTTTCTCCATCTCCATTGCATTTGTTCCTATGATGCCAGCCTCTACAAGGGGGCCTCCGAAATGTCTACCTTCCTCTTTAATTCCCCACCACCTTTGTTGTTAGGGCTGTCAACCATGTCTGACCCATCTCCTGCACTTCGGCCCTCATCCCTTCTCTTTGCTCCCCCAACAAAATATTGGGTCCGAGGGAGGATCACCTGACCCGAAACGTTAACTTTGTTTTTTCCTTCACAGATGCTGCCAGACCTGCTGAGCTTTTCCAGCAACTTTTTTTTTCAAGATATTAGGTCCCCCTGGTCCCCAACTACCATCCCACCAGCTTCCATCTCCAAAGGATCATTAGCTTCCACTTCCACAACCTCCAATTGGATGCTGCCATCAAACACATATTCCCCTCCCCTCCCCTCCCTTGTTAGCCTTCCACAAGAACCATTCCCCCTGGATCACTATGATCCACTCCTCTTCCTCTTCCAACATCTACCCACAGCCTCATTGCTCTGTCCATGGTGTAATTGCAGAAGATGTAACAGCTGCCCATTTACTTCCTCACTCCTCACTACCCGAGGGCCCAGCCGCACCTTCCAGGTGAACCAATGATTTACCTGCATTTCATCCAATCTGGTCTACTATATTCACTGCTCACAATGTGATATCCTCGACATTGGGGAAACGAAGGACAGCCTAGGTGACTGTTTTGCAGAACACCTAAGTTCTGTCCATAAAAATGAGCTTGAGCTTCAAATTTCCTGCCACTTCAACACACCATTGTGTTCCCTGGCCAATATCTCTGTCTCAGGTTTGCTGCAGAGCTCCAGAGAGGCTCACCGCAAGCTGGAAGAAAAGCACCTCATTTTCCACTTGGGGACCTTGCATCCTTCAGGACTCAACAGCGATGTCAATAATTTTCAGGCCTGAGTATTTTCTTCCACATCCTTCTCCCAAAATCCGGCACACCAGGCCTTATCACCACATGGGCTACTATCACACACAACCTATTGTCAGATATTGATAGTCCCCATTAGCAACGATTGATTCTCCCAGACTAACCAACTGCTTTTCTCTTTCTCTGGGCTCCAACTCCACCTATCATTAACTCCTCCTCGCTCCCCCCAGCCCAGGTATTCCAACCTTTTCCTAGCTACAGTCAATTGTGAAGAAGCGTAACTGGGCCTGAAACTCTGATTTCTCACCACAGATGCCACCAGACCTGCTGAGTTTCTCAGAAATTTCTGATTTGGTTTACATTTCTAGCATCCACAGTTCTTTGGATTTTTTTAGTTTGGATGCAAACTTCGAGTTTCTGTGAGCCAACCAGCGTTCTCTCTGAATATTTCTAAGTGTGTAACTATAATTTCTTTAATGATTGATTCTAACACCATCTCCATGGCAGACATTAAGTTAACTTGCTCTTAGTCTCCTGTTTCCTGCCTCCCTGCCTTCTTGAATAGAAGGGTTATATTTGTTACTTTTACATCTGATGGGACTTTGCAGAATTTAATGAGCTTTAGAAAATTAACATCAACACATCTGCTACATCATTAGCAACATCTTTTAAGGCCCTTGGATGAAGTCCATCAGAACCTGATGATCTGTTAGCCCGCAGCACCATCAGTTTGCTTAGTACCACTTCCATAATGACCGTAATTTCACCAATATCCCATCTTCCTTCCACTCTGATTTGTAGATATTGCTGGAATGTTTTTGCATCCTTTATAGTGAAGACAGAAGCAAAATATTTCTTCAAATTGTCTGCCATTTCATAAGTATCTACTATTAACTCTTAATTCTCACTTTCTAGAGGACAAACACTCACTTTACTTACTCTTTTACTTTATAGATTGCTGGGGGAGAAGATCTTGCTATCCAATTTTTATTTTCCACATTGTTTCCTGCCAGACTATAATTTCTTTCACAAAACTGAAAGAACTGTGGATGCTGGAAATCTGAAACATAAACAGAAATTGCTGGAAAATCTCAGCAGGTCTGGCAGCATCTGGAGTTCTGAAGAACTGGAACTTCAGACTCGGTTTGGGTGGATTTGAGGAATAGTAGAGGAAAGAGTCACTGTTAGGAGAGGCGTACAGATTCCTTAACAGTACCCACAATGTAGGCTAACTATGCAAGAAGAAATTTTTGGGAATTTGTAATAAAGGGCAACAATAAACACAGATGTTGTAACCTATGTATAAACTGTCTTCAATATTATAGACATAGAAACAGACCCTTTGGTCCAACTGGTCCAAGCCGACCAGGTATCCCAAACTTAACTAGCCCCATTTGCCTGCAGTTGATCCATATCCCTCTAAACCTTTCCTATCCATGTGCCTGTCCAAATGTCTTTTAAGTGTTGTTATAGTACCTGCCTCTACCACTTCCTCTCAGCTCATTCCATACATGCACCACCCTCTGTGTGAAAATGTTGTCCCTCGGGTCCCATTTAAATCTTTCCCCTCTCATCTTAATCTTATGCCCTCTAGTTTTGGACTTCCTTACCCCTGGAAAAAAGGACCTTAGCTATTCACGTTATCTATGCCCCTCATGATTTTATAAACCTCTATTGTCATGTCTCATAGTGACAATCAGTGCGGGCTATGCTACACTCATTTAGATACATAGTGTTCAGTCTTGTCTGTTTTCTCTCTGCAACTCAGCTGGCTGGATGGCTGAGTGAATGCAAAGTGATGTCAATGACATGTGTTCAATTCCTGCGTCACCTGTTGTTTCCATGAAAGCTTCTCCTTCTCAACCTCTCCCCTCGCCTGAGGCATGGTAACCGTGGTGATTGTAACAAGGTCAGCCAGCTGGACCTCATAGAATATGGTGTCCTTGATTGAAGCTGTTAATCTGGTCCAATTAGGGAGACCTGGCTGACATAAAAGGGTGAATGTCAGGGATATTGATTTGCTGAATGCCTGACTCAGTGAGAGGTAATGCTATTGTAAAAAGTTACGCGTCTGTAAATAAAGGGTGATTGGTGACGGGATGCCAGCCTCTGAAGAGTTAATTCAATGATTTCCAGATTAAATCACTACCAGCTGTCTCTCTATAATGAGATAGCAGGCCTATAGCCTCTGAGACTATGGTAACTTATACCTTTACATTAACATGTAGTCTTTATGATTAGTACATTAATCGTATTATTTTCTCTCTGTCCTTTTCTGCCTTTGCCTGGCCTTCATTTACTACATGATTATTTTCCTCTCCTGCCTTGATGCCACCCCTTGATTTACTACATCTACTCGAACTTGATTCTTCCCACCTTTTTAAAGCCCTCTAAATATTCCCAGTTATGCTGACTACAAGATCACAAATTCCCACACTGTTCCCATAAAGACTGTCGTAATGGTATAGATGCCATTTTCCCTAGTACCGGTGTCAGTGCCCAATTAACCAAAATCTATTTCTCCCATTTGAATACTTGAACCGTGGATTTGTTTCTCCAATCTTATCATTGTATCCCAATTCGCATGTGGCTGATGGAGTAATCCATAAATTACTATTTTTGAGATTCTGCTTTCTAATTTAGAACCTACATTCTCATACTCCCTCAGCAGAACCTCTTTCCTTGTTCTATCCATGTTGTTGGTACAGAAGCGGCCCACAATCAATCGATATTTCCCCTCCAGATTCTTGTCCAGCCCAGGGCATATGTTTCAATGGGCACTGGCACTGGGCATCTAACGCACCTATCCAGACCCAAGCTCTTTGATGCAGAGAACAGTCTTTGCTTCTTTGGTGGCACAGTGGCTCAGTGGTTAGCACTGCTGCCTCACAGCACCAGGGACCCAGGTTAGATTCCAGCCTTGGGCGACTGTCTGTGTGGAGTTTGCACATTCTCCCCGTGCCTACGTGGATTTTCTCCGGGTGCTCCGGTTTCCTCCCACAGTCCAGAGATGTGCAGGCTAGGTGGATTGGCTATGTTAAATTGCCCATAGTGTCTAGGGTGGGAAATGCAGGGATAGGTTAGGGGGTGGGTCTGGATGGGATGCTCTTCGGAGGGTCAGTGTGGATTCAATGGGCTGAATGGCCTGCTTCCACACTGTAGGGATTCTAAGATTCTAAGTTATATAAGAACACTCTTCGTCTGTCTTGTTACATTTTCCCCTATATTCCTTCCTGCTCTCCAAGCTTGAATGACTTCCTTACTATAGTGCTGGTCAGTTTCTTCATTCTCCCTTCAGACCTCACTCTCATCCAAGCAAACTCAAATCCATTGGTCAATTACAAGGCTGTAGCACTTGCTCTCCTGCCCTCTGTGCTCTCTTATCTGCCTCATTTGCAGTCACACCAACTAGTCCCTGACCACTCGAGAAGACTCTATCCTAAGTTTTTTGACCGCCTCCTGAGATAAAGTGCTCAGATAAATTTTCATCTCCTCAATGTGATGCAGTGTTTGCAACTTGGCTTCTGTTTTAATAATACTGAGCTGAAGTTTTTGCAACTTGAAAATATTTGCTGCAGACCTGCTAGCCCTAAATCACACCAATGTCCAGAAGCACTCAGCCTACAGATGTAGCACTTGTCATTTAATTATGTGCTCACTGATTACTAATTTATAATTAATTCTTTTATTATTAATAACCCCACACCTCCTTATATACTTTCTCACTGCCAATGAACTTTACAATACTGAGGCTTTCCAATAAGCATAAATAGTTAAGGGGATTTTTTTGAATTTGCTATGCCAGTATTTTCTTTGTTCCCTTCTGCTAGAGTTTGTTAAATAAAATAAGCTAGCAAAATACTTAGCAATCAATTGCTTGTCCCTTTCCTTAAGATGTCATCTTTTATTTGTCTCTGAAAGTACTTATAGTCATTGAGTCACACAGCATTGAAACAGACCCTTCGGTCCAACCAGTCTATGCTGAACATTATCCTAAACTAAACTAATCCAACATGCCCTGTTCCTCGCCTATATCCTTCCAAACCTTTCCTTTTCATGTAATTATCCAAATGTTTTTTAAATGTTGTAATTATACTCACATCCATTTCCTCAGGAAGTTCATTCCACACGCAATCCACTGTATGTGTAAAAAAAGTGGCATTCATGACGTTTTTGAATCTCTTTCCTTTCACCTTAAAATTGTGCCCCCTAGTCTTGAAATCCCCTATCCTAGGGTAAAGTCAACTACCATTAGCTCTGTCTGGGTTCCACACAGCTGATTGCTCTTTGGTTTTCTGTCCCCTCTTCTGCTGATTTTTAACTCACACTCTCCTGGAGGCTAGCAAGAATAGAGAAAGGAAAAAGGAGCACCCTTCTCTTCTCTTCACCTTACTTACTGAACTCTCGGAGGTGTATTCTGATCCACTGTGTTCTATTTGGTTTATCCTCAGGTTATTGCTGACCCACTTCATGTGCCTGCAGCTAATCCCCTTGCTGATCCCTCTTTTTGCAGAATGTCTTGAAATCTGAGTGGATGAGCCTCAAGTTGGACATGTGCAATTGCACTCCTGTGCTCTGTGTTCTCTCATCTGCCTCACTTGCAGTCATACCCACTGGTCCCTGACCAGTCTAGAAGACTCTATCCTAAGGGGTTCGACTGCCCCCTGAAATAAAGTGCTTCTGGGATCCTTCACTTCCTTGCTTCATGAACAAAACTGCCCCTTCTGACATATATCCCTACTGTGCTGGCAATCTAGCTGCTGCCACATTGTCCCACCCTCAGTCATGCTCATGTTCACATCTTGAGTCATCCCTGATCTCACACCAAACCACCCCCTCTTTATACATGGTGAGGTTCTGAAACCCTGTTGTTCCCATGCATGGTTTTACAAAATTGGCATGGTGGCTCAGTGGTTAGCACTACTGCCTCACAGCACCAGGGACCTGGGTTCAATTCCAACCTTGGGTGACTATCTGTGTGGAGTTTGCACATTCTCCCCATGTCTGCGTGGGTTTCCTCTGGGTGCTCCAGTTTCCTCCCACAGTCCAAAGATGTGCAGGGTAGGTGGATTGGCCATGCTATATTGCTCAGGGATGAGTAGATTATGGGGGTAGAGGGAGATGGGTTCTGTGTGGGATGCGCTGAGGGTTGGTGTGGACTTGTTGGGCTGAAGGGCCTGTTTCTACACAGTAGGGATTCTAAAAAAAATTCAAAATCCCTGGTAAGACTGGCAGGATTTATTTGTTAAACAAGCTTACTTTATAGCATTTCAGCATGAGTTCTGCTAGCCAGGCCTGTTGTGATTTTAACCCTTCTTGATGCCTTATTCAAATGCCTCTTTCCTTCCAGAACATCACAAATGGACTGGCAACCTAAAGAGTGTGGTTAAAAGGGTACATCTTTATGAAGCCTTGAAAAGCAGACAAAGATAATAAGGCACTGTCATGAGTTTCAATGATTGACAACTCATTACAAAATGTCAAAATGCAGGCAGATAGACTCAGCGGAATAAAAGATGGAGACTAAAATGTAGCTTGTGATTCGCGAAACAGGGGATTGTGATGGCAAGAAAGTAAATTTTTGAGTTGATATGATACGGCAAAACAGGCAAAATTGGAAGAATAAACATATGGGTTTTGGATGAGAGGATTCTGGCCATGGACTTCTAGTTATTTGATGTCTGTGAAGAGTGGATGCCAGGAGAATGATGAAGAAAACAATTGAAACATCAATTTTTAAAATAATGATGGCATAAAAGGAAATGCTAGCACCAGGGGGAGAACAAAAGCCAATAATATTCTGGACCGTCTTAGCAAATCCAATTTGGGGTAGAAAGCTCAAATCAGAGTCAACAGAAGTTTGTAATTGTGTACCACTGGGCTCAGGCTGAGCTGGAAGCTAGAGAAATTATTTTCAAAATTTGTTCCCCTGATATTAATAGTTCTGACAAGACTTCATGTTACTGGATAACCAAATTCAATCTAATGGCATGAAGCCAAACCTTTTGAACAGTACATCAACCTAGCCGCTGAACTAAGGGATTAAGACATGGAAGAGTTTTCTTTCCAGCAATTGTGGGTACAGAATATTGAAAGGGAAAGCAGAGCAGTTGTTGAGCAGGTATGAAAGATGCCAATTTTGTGTGCTTGAGGATGGGAGTTGGCAAGGCTACTGAGAAATTTAAGAATAGCTTTACTTTGAGAGTGGAAAGGCATGTAAAATATTTAAGACCTGAAGAGGAGAAGTATGATTGCAGAAAGAATCTAGCTGAGATTTGACCTTGAAGAGGGTGCAGTTTTTATAAACACCTGAAGCCAAGCAATGTGAATGGGAAAGTTATAGCAGAGGTTACGGCTGAGGTGAGAAGGAGTTAAGTATTTAAGGGAAATAGAGCAAAGTATATTCATAGGCAGATTCATGAGGTTGTTGTGACTGAGAGAGGGTAGATTGGAGTTCTCCACAAGGAACATAGTGGTACAGGGCTTCAGGAGGCCCATTGTTACTGACCAGAATCTTAAAGAAGAGATGTCAAAGGAGAAAATGCATCCAGGACATTTTTCACCTTCAGGAATTTTTAAAACATAAATTTGGCATTATATATTCAATGGTTTGCTTGACATCTTAGATATCAAATTTATCTTAGAATCATTCAAAGATGTCTCCAGTTCTAAATCAACCACAGTTTTATTTGCAATACATTAAAATATCTCAGGACTTACAGGGTTTCCAAATTTCAGCCCAGATCATTTCTCGGTCTTCTGTTTTTGACTTACTTCTCTAGCTGTACTCACAAAATTAAACAATCAAATACAGAGACGTAAATCAGGGAACAGACCAACACAGTCAAATACAGATCAATAAAACAATTGAGAACTACCATTAGCGAATGACTTTTCATTCAAAAATTGACAAACACATCTTTCATGAACCATAGAACTGGAAATGTTTCCACCACAAAAGGACACACTCAATCCAATGGATTATATTTTATGGCTATTAACTGGGAAGCCAAATGCCCAGCGCATATGTAAAAATATGGTGTGATGAGGTAAGCTTGAAATCGGATATCATTAGGTCAGTCTCCAATATAATGGAGGACAAGCAGCTGTGGGAATCAGAATCCTGTTGCTTTTGAGCTTGTCAAAGAGCCAATTGTATTTGATTCTTCATTGCACAAGGACAAAAGAAAGACCTGCCAATGGGACCATGACTGCATGTAACAGTGGTGTCTACTGGTGTTGTTGACTCATTTATTTACTGTTTTGAGAAAGCCATAAGAAGAGTCCATTAAATGTGTGACTGTGACCAACATCCTATTTATAGCATAAACCCTCTACCACATGACATCCTTGTTGGGCAAAAATCCCCATTCACACTGCTAAGTGACTGTTTTCCAACCAAGTGGGCATTAATTGGCAACACAACACTTGATCAGCTGTGTTGAGATAACAGGGGCAAGAAAGAATAGATTCACTTTACATTCCACCTCCCTTACTCCACTGAAAATGATTCATTCCATCCCAATGTGTTTATACTGCTATAAAATCCAAAGTTATTGTCTTGCTCTTTTCTGATAGTCATAAAACAGTGCTGCTCATACTAAAATAGAGGGGTACTAGAATGTCTGTACATTGTCTATGTGGAAGGTTTTGGGGCACTGGGGGCATGTTTAATAAGATTTTCTATACTTCAACCAAACATGGAGATGTAACATCCATCGCTTAAGATGGCACAGGTAATTATAATGTAAAGTTACAGGTTAAGTACAAAACACAAACATTTCACAATTGCATACAAACTAGATTCAGTGATTCAATCAGTTAAGTTTCATTAGCTCACTGCCGATATTGAGCTATTTTCAACATATCACTAATCATGTTTTAAACATCTGACATTGGAAGATGGCAATCCAAGCTTTCATTTTTAAGCAATGAGCTGGAGGTTCACATTGTGGATATGTCACTTATTGAGAGAAGCAGCTTGGAGGTCAAGTCCCTCACTCAATTTACTGAATTCTAATTATGATCATCACTTGTGGCATTGGAACGTTACATGCACTTGAAACACATTAACTGTGACCACATACAGAAAAATATATCAGGTATTCTGAACCAAAGATGGACTTTAAGCATGAGTTTCAACAGTGTTCAGTGTCACATAATGTAATACTTCTGCTTCACATGCCATTCTTCACTGTGTTCTCCGAATCAGATTTTATAAAAATAGAGTCAATTTGTTCCATACCGTGGGTGGATTTGTGCTGCAGGCCCAGAGAAAAACAAACAAGATTACAGTAGACCAGGAATCTATAATTATCTGGATAAGTAGCTCCTAGACCAGATACATAGTGGGAAATTAAGGTTGCCACCAACTTGTTTGTGGACTAGAACATTCCAATTACTCAATGTGTTGAAAATATTAAAAGAAACAAACTGAACAGTAAAAATTTGGACTTAGTACCTCATCTGGTTTTTGGGGCCCTACGCTGCTTGTATTCACAATGCACAACAAATATGATCTGAAGGGCCATTCTGTACATTGTTGAAGGGAACATTGATCATAGAATCATACAGTAAGAGACACATCAGTCCATTGAGTCAGCACTGACAAAAGTACTCTAAATCTACATATATCTCCCTTTCCAGCACTTGGTCCTGAGCCTTGAGTACTGTAACATTTCAAGTATTCATCGAGTTTTCATACTTTTTAAAGTTTATGAGGTTTCCTGCCTCTACTACCCTCCCAGCCAATACATTCTAGACCTTCTGGGCAAAAAAAACCCTCAAATCCCCTCTAAACCTCCTGCTTTTCACTTTAAAATTATGACACCTTATTATTGACCCTTCATCTAAGGGAAACAGCTGTTTTCTATCCACCCTGTCCATACCCCTCACAATCTTATACATCTCAATCAGGTCTCCTTTCTGTTCTAAAAATAACCTAAGACCATCCAGCCTCTCTTCATAGCTAAATTACTCCATCCCAGGTAATATCCTGGTGAATTTCTTCTGCACCCTTTTCACTGTAATCACATTCTTCCCGTAGTGTGGTGGCCAGAACTGTACACAGTACTCCAGTTGTGGCTTAACCAAAGTCCTGTCCAGCTCCAATATAACCTCCCGTGCTCTTAAAATCTATGCCATGACTGATAAAGGTAAATTCTATATGTCTTCTTCAATACCCTATTAACATTTCCTGCCACCTCTAGGGTTCTATGGACAAATATCCCAGGATTCCTCTGTTCCTCTGAGCTTCCTTGTGTCCCATCATTCATTGCATATTCATTAATATTCCAATCAGCACTGGCAATGGCTTTAATAACTAACAAGGACAATGGCCACTCAGATTAGTCTAAAATGTTGCAATCAATAACAGAAGCTAATTAATTTCACTTAATTTTAATGAGATTTTTTAACCAGAATTAACAAGTGTATAAATGTGGGCAGCTTGAAGTATGTCTTTTAATAATAGCTTGCTAGTAAGCACTAGGCTGTTATAGACATTATAACAGCTAAATTATGGAAGATAGTACCACTATCAGACTAACATATACCCCCAGGATATATCTTTCATTTGTTTCAATATATTCATCACTGCTTGAAACCAAAGTTAAATAAATGAAATGTTATCATTGGTTATCAGTTCTCCAATGATAATATAGTGCTAGAGATTATTGTCGGCTATCAGCCTTCGCCATGGTGTAGGAATATCATATGTAGTTCTGATGAGGATCAAAGGAAGCGGTGACACCAACACTAACAGCAGTAGCAGTAGGAACGACACCAGTAGTAGCAGCAATTACATTCTCCTCAGTCAGATCCCACTCCAAAGGGATTCAACTGGAATAATTTGAGAACCCCACCACAGGATCTCTCAAGGCGGAAAAGACAGAGGATCAGCTCCTTTAACACGTCTGATCACTAGAGTCTCAGGAATATCAGGCTTCAAGACCGCTTTAACATTTCGGGTCTGGCGATCCTTCCTCAGAACAGACTCAAAACATTAACTCTAATTTTTTTCTTCACAGATGCTGCCAGGCCTGCTGAGTTTTTCCAGCAACTTCTGTTTTTGTTCCTGATTTACAGCATCCGTAGTTCTTTTGGTTTTTGTGACAGCTTTACTGATATCTGAAGTCTTGCGCACCAAGATCCATTTCTGGGTGGAGCCGATGTACATACATTGCCTGTGACTATCCCCGGAGCAACCCTTCTCCCTAGTAAAGATGTGAGATGGCACAAAGATGATGATGGGTATGGGTTTTGGGTGCTCAGGTGGGATGTGTTATAATGCCTTGGAGAGAGGGGACTGAGTGAATTTGCAAGGTGTGTTGGTCTGTAAAGCAATGCACAAGAGAATAGATGAAAAATCAGAATGTGGGAGTTAATCCCTGAAAGAATGAAGGCACTCACCTTATCTACCCTTCTGAGATTGTGGGGGCATCCTTCCCAATTTTCTGCTTCATTCTTGTGGTTTTCAAAGCTACAAGAAGCAACGTATAATTCACTTATTCTAAATGCTGAAAAGATCTCTTTAACTAGAAATAATTCCTTTGACATTTTTGTGTGTTTTGTGCCCTCTCTGATCAGGAAGCATGATAAAAGGGGTCTAAATGCCATGGCTGAATCAATATGACTCAGTAAAGTCCAGAAAAATGACTTCCTGAACGGCTACTGGCATCCACACTGCAAACCAATCAGTTTGGTTCTCCCTCAATATTGTCGTTTCATGTACAGTCTCATTTCCTGTAATGCAAAACAATACAGATCTTTAAAACACCTCTCTACAGAGAAGCTAATTATTGCGCATGTTTTAAGGATTATGCCAGTTAAAAGTCTCTGTATGTGAGAATAGTCTTTCTCACAGTGTAACTTGTAAATCTTGGTTCTATGTGACAAAACCTGCATTTCAGTTATTATTCTGAAGAAGCATGAGACTTTGACTTCATATCTTGAAGGAATGATCTACTATGATTCCCAAACCGTTTTACCAATTCATTTTTGTAAGAATTTCCCATTAATCTGCTTGACTCACATTCTAAATGTATGGTTTTATATTTTCTTATGACTAACTACACTTATTTACATTTAACAACCTCTTCTCATCTCCTGAATTGTCAGTCCACCTGTAGCTGGCCTAATCATCCATTATATTCATTAACTATTATGTTGGTTTAATTTGCACTCTTTGAGTAGAAGTTGCAGATACCCTCTTCTGGATGAGTTGTGTAACCATTGAAGAGTGCATGTTCCAACACTAGGCCTTGCAGGGGAACATAAATACAGATCATACAGATTACTAACCATTTCTACTAACACTGATGTAATGCTTCAACTTGCACAAATATCAAACTGATTTTGTGATTTTACTTTTAATCAAGGGATGTGGGTATCCCTGGCAAGGTAAACACTTGTTTCTCATCCATAATTGCCCTGGAGAAGATAGTGAGGAGCTGCCTTCTTCAACCACTGCAGTTAGTGCTGTATAGGTTCACCTATGGTACTGTTGCAAAAAATGTCCAGCATATTCAAGAAGGAACAATGAAGGAAAGGTAATATTGTTTCAGATCAGAATGGTGTGTGACTAAAGAAGAACTTGTATGCAATGGCGTTCTTATACATCTGCTGTCCTTGTACTTCTACATGATACAGGTCACAGGTTTGGAAGGTGTTGGATAAGGACTATGGATGCATTCCTGCAGTGCATCTTGTGGACAATACACAATTGTGTCATTGTGCATCAGTAGTGAAGACAATGAATTTTGAAGGTGTCGTTGGGGTGATGGCTTTTGAGTGTTGTTGAAGCTGCACTCATCAAACAAACTAGGGTTCAATATTATTCCTAATTTGTACCTTGTGGGTGGTGGACATGAATTAGGGAGACAGGAGGTATGATATGTTAACAACACTCCCCTCCCCCACCACCCACCCCCCCACCCCCGCAGAATTCCCAGCCTCTGACAGGCTCTTATATCCACAATGTTTAGATGGCTAGCCCAGTTCAGTTTCTGCTCAACTATAATCTCCAGGATGTTAATAGTGGGATCAAAGACCTCACCACCACTTTCTCAAGCCTATTCCCACTTCTTTAGTTCCAAGGCCCACCACCTCTTCTGAATGAG
The DNA here is from genome assembly GCF_021869965.1 of Rhincodon typus. Lineage (NCBI taxonomy): Eukaryota > Metazoa > Chordata > Chondrichthyes > Orectolobiformes > Rhincodontidae > Rhincodon > Rhincodon typus. The sequence goes on along the minus strand of NC_063343.1, from coordinate 46,048,073 downwards.
GTTGTAAATGAGTTTAACAAACCACAATGATTGTGGAACATTCACTGGATCATATTTGCAGAACTGTGCAATCACATTGCAGATCTCCGGACTGCTCGAGTAGATTTAACCACCTTCAGATGAGGATGAGAAAGACGAGAAGGGAAGGTACCAGCATCCGTCAGCCACACCAGAATTCTGGGCCTTGGAGATATGTGCAAAGGAGGCCTATCACAACCATATCCGTAGTTGTTTCCAAGAAACATGTGATCCCTGAACTGATTCCCATAACCCAACAAGTCACATCTCCCTACATCTCATTGTACATTTTACCTGCCACTGTCCATTCACCAACTTCTCCAAACCTAATTTGTCAAAAGATAGGTAACAAACAGTGAGAATAAATGGGTCTTCTTCAGAGTGATAGGCACTGGGAGCTATGGCAAAGGTCAGATCCTTGTCCCCAGCTATTCGCAGTATATACTGGTATAAATGACCTGGATGAAGGAAACAAAAGTGACATTTCTAAGTTTGTTGATGACACAAAACTGGGCAGGATTATGAGTTGCGAGAAGGACGCAAGGAGGCTTCAAGGTGGCTGAGACAAGTCGAGTGAGTGGGCAAGCTTACGGCATATGCAGTACAATGTGGCTCAGAGAGTCAGATGCCAACTCCTGCTCCTAATTTCTATGTTCTATCACCTCCAAGATGGCCCCAATTAAATCTCATCTTGGACAGGACTATTGTTGGTTCAATCATGGGCCAACTTGCCCTGTGCAGACATTATACTTCAAGCTTTCCCTACCCGCATAAGTAGCCATTTCGTGAGAGGGTAACCCCATAACCAAGGACCCATCCATGGTGGTGTACAGGGTGTTGAAATAATTATGTTTGGAATGCCAGAGCAAAAATGTATCATGAGTGCTCTTTGCCACACCTACTGGATGCACTTATGGTGGTTGCAGACCAACTACATGTTTACGGAGCAGAATCTTTTCCTGATGATCAAAACTGCAGGCCAGTCCAATCCAGTTTTGGTGGCCACATGTATGCACTCTATTACATCCTGAAAATATGGTAAACCTGCAATTACACTGAAATCAAAATATCTTTCAGTCTGGCTTGCAGGCTCAGTGGGGAATTGCATAAACTCTGCAGCCTATTTAAACAGTATGTTGGTCATTTCCTTGATGTAGTGAAATGTAGCTTCCTGGTATATCCTGCACATGATCCTAGTGCATCCTTGGAGAGGCCCAGATGTTTAGAAATGCAGTATTGCAATCATTTTCAGCACTATTGGCATGGGTTGGCCATCCAGTCCCATTGGTCACAGGCCATCCTGCAGCATCATACAGAGGTTGCTGATGAGGTACAGACCTTTCTGGCATTTGGCATTTCAGCACTTTCAGGTAATTGATGTGACTTCTGAAGACTCAGGTTTCTGCATTGTGCAGTCTTCAACTCTTCTATTAAAGCCATTCCCAATGTGATTAATGAAATAGATATTTGTTTTTACAACACATTGACTACTTCAGGTGATTTTCATCTTTTAATAATGTTTCATGAATGAGAGGTTGTTTTTAATAACAAGTGTGATGCATGAGACCTCTGTTAGATTGTTAGAATTTTAATTATTTTACATCTCCACATGGTTCCACCTGGGAATATGGAGAGGGTAATGGGGGCTTTGAATAGAATGGAATGGATGATGTGATGGACTTGTAGGGGATCTAGTTACTATGAAGGCATGGAAGTGGAATGGAGGGAATATGGGAGGTAGGGTAGGCGTAGATAAGATAGCATGACAGATAGGAGCTAGAATGCTTAACAGCCTATAATACAACTCAGTTGAAGCCTCCGGGAATTGAGGTGGTCTTTCTAAGCATCCTGCCTCAGCACTTGCACAGCTCCGTGGCCACCTCTGAACTGTCTATGGGGCTAGGGGCCAATCTGTATCCCAATCCCTGCCTCCCTGAAGCAAGAATGGTCCATGCAGGGGCCATTTATGTGATCTGCTGATTTAGGAGATTCCTCACTCAACCATCCTATATCATGAGCAAAAATCCAACTTATGACATCAGAAGTAGAAATGATGCGACAATTCCACCAGAATATTCCAGAAAAGAAATTGTGATTTAAAAAAAATATATTTGAAAACAAAAATTGAAGCTTCCTTCTCACTCATGGTATTCAACAAATTGAAACACCCCGGGTCTTCCGGTTTCCTCCCATAGTCCAAAGATGTACAGGCTAGGTGGATTGGCCATGCTAAATTGCCGGTAGTGTTCAGGGATGTGGAGATTAAGTGGGTTATATGGGGATGGGTTCATGTGGACTTGTTGGGCCAAAGGGCCTGTTTCCACACTGTAGGGATTCTATGATCTATGGTCTATGATTTGTATTAATATGTGGTAATGATTAGGGCATTGATTTCTCAGCTCAACAAAGACAAAATGACAACACTAATCACCAGTAGTCACAGCAAGAAAAGAACAGAACAGAAAAATGAAGTCTTCATTTTCAGGCAGATTAGGTAAACAAAAATTGCTGTTCATTCCAGATTGGAAAACCTCTATGTTGGGGAGCCCATGAACTCTGTAAATGTTTCAGTTCCAACTATATGTTTAACGAAGGGTCAATGATAATACAAAACATGTTTTGCGTAACACGTTGCTGAGAAGCTGGCACAAGGTTTGATGCTCAAAATCTAGAAGAAATTGAACGAAAGTTATGAATATCACAGTTTTAATTGGAATAAAAAAATGAATATGAACTTGAAATCAGTTATAGTGCAAGTTGTTTAAAACATTAAGTTCCATTCTTCAATACAAATGCAGGCATTGCTCAGGAAAGTCAGTTTTGTTGTTCAAGTTGCTATTAAAAGTTTAAAAGTAAAACTGAATATTACAGAAATTGGCTTATGAGATTATAATTAAAGGACATAATTCTCTCCAAATCTCTCCACATATACTTGAAATATCATTAGTCATATCAATGCCAATTATCTCCAAAGATACTGGAAAAGTTTTGAGTCATATCCAGTCCATTTTTTCCCAGAAATGCTGGAAATTCTTTTTGAAGTGTAAAGCTGCCTGGAAGATTGGGAAAATTGGTAATGTCACTTAAAATAGCAAAGAATTTATTTTCTACAATCAAGTGTGAGCACATCTAGTGTCAGAACTAAAATTGAAAATAGTTTGAAGACTGAACATTTGTAAAATCAAATTGAAGATGTGAGTGTTAACTTAAGAGAGCCAGCGTATTTAAAAAAACTGACAGAATGTGAATTCATGAAACACTGATACAGCAAAACCTGAAAGGAAGATAATTCTTTGCAAATGAACTGGATGGAGTTCATACAAATAGAATAACAGATCATGTGCTCATATAGTAAACGAACTAGTAAGTTACAATAGAATAAAGACGATTGTAAATAAATAAATAATTGCAAGTTAAATTGGTATCATTGCTGTCTAAGATAGAAGATTGCATGAGAAAGCACATTACTTTGGTACATTGGAACAAAAGAAAAAAAACAAAAGTCTCATCAGCCTGATGATGTTGTGTCTTAAGTTGTCTTCTGAGAAATGTGGAGGTGTACATCTGTAAAACATTTAACCCACTAGGTGGGGTAGTAACCAGCCCAGTACTGAGCCTGAAGTCAGATCTTGCATGTTGTATGCCAGAAGCAAACTAACTGAGACATCCCAGATGTTGAGAGAGGATTAACAGGGAATTCGAGCTCTTCTAATGTATCATCAAAAGCCAGTAAATCACTGTACTAACTTTTAATGTGAACACAACTGTAATGGCCAATGCAATTTCACCTCTAATTAAATACTGGGTGAAATTGAAGGTAGGCCATTGGAACTGGAACCCTGGATGGATGGTCTGTAGACTTTCAAGAGATGCCATGTGTTGGAGACCTGACGCTGAAAATTCTGGGCTGAATAGATGTCAGAGCCAACAGGAAGTTAATCTTGCAAACAAGTGGCTAATTGAGATTGTTAGAAAGGTCATGTCCAATGAACTATACCGCTAATTGCAGTTAAAGTCAAATTCAATGAGCGATGTGCAAACAAGGATCATGGGCCACCAGATTTATGCCCAATCAAAGGTAGTAATTTCCAGGAGAGATCCACAACTCTCAAGGCAAGATCAACATTTCTGAATCTATGTTCCATTGGTATGCATTAAAGGAAAGAGGAGGCCAGCAAACTTATAAAGAAGAGGGCTACTCTAAGAGGGAGTTGCTGGACACTGCATCCAAGAGCAGTAGCTAGTGGAGTGAACTCATGCACCATGCACCAGAGACACCATTACCTGTGCAGATTAAATGACAAGATGTGCAGATAGTGCCAAGAAGGCCACACCAGGATAACCTCTTAAAACGCCTGTACAGAACCCTGCTGAAATAAATGATTTTGGACCTTTTGAAATTCAGTGAAGCATTCTTAATAAGTTCAGCCACAAGAACAAGCTTAGGGAACTGTAAACAATAGAATTGATTGAAATTGCACAAAGAGATAGTTAATGCCCTAGATTGACAGTCAAGTGGCCTATCAATCAAGCATACCAACAGCAGGTATCTATACTTTTTTACTCAAAATGAAAGCTGCTGTCTGTCTTCATTTTCAATTGTACAGAGCTGGGGACTGAAAACACTTAAATAGACACTAACCAACACTACACAAACAATTGTGGTTCCTCTATAAAATAACATTTCCCCGTTCTGCAGGTTAAAGTGTCGGCATCTGTGAAAATGGAGCCTGTTTGAGTTCAACACTAATTTCAATTGGTCCAGCAGAATTATGCTGTTCTCCAGTGTAATCCTCACTCCACTTTGCTGGGGGGTGGGGGAAGGAAACAGATTTGCCAGACATCAGGGTGTGAATTCAGTATCTGGATCCTGCCTGCTATTTTTAGGTTTTCTAAGTCATCATAACTTAATAGAAATATTGCCCATGTTGCACTCGTCATCGCGCATCACTTGGAAATAAATGAGAAAACAATTAAATATGTTTTTTTGCTACATTGTCATTTTGAATCGTTACTGTTACTGTCAAATGCACAAGTAGCTCTCAAATCATAGGGAGTAGTCAATGTACTCCCTTTACCTGGCATGCAGGGATATGGGGAATAGGTAGGAGATTGGCACGAGGGAATAGAAGGATTGCATACAGGAGGAGCTGTTACACTTTTGTGATTGTGTGGTTCTCTCTCTACTGTGTCATGCAATTCATTTTGTATGGCTGTGTGTTCCGATCTGGTAGCTGTGGACAGCAAGCTAACTGGACAACTGTAACATTCAGAGAATATATTCGAAGAGTATTTGTATTCACTCCTGTCTCAGAACAAAAGAGGGTTTTGTTGTTAGGCTTTCAATAAGTCAATCAACACAGATGAAGAGTCACTGAACATCAGTCCAAGTGTTAAAGTCAGTTTGAATCAGTTGGTTAGAACAGGGTAGTCTGCTAAGCAGTTAGCTGGTAAGCTTTAGAAAGAAGAGGCTCAATCCTCATAATGGATGCTGCTATAGCAGGCTCATTATAGCCAGAGAAGTTGTATGAGTCAGTAGATATAACAAGTGTTGAGGTTAGAGCTCAAGGAAATTTCTGCAAGTAATGGAGTCTTGGAAGAAACCTTTAAAAGCTTAATACATCTAAAGTAACTTTGAAGAAATTCCACAAATAGTATTTGTTTCCATGGAGAAAGACTGGAGTGTTGGAAAACCAAGGGGAAGTGGTTGCTTAGAGAAAGTAGCTATCTTTGAAGACACTGGAATTGTGCATGTGGGTAGATGCTGAAAGGGAGTCTCAAAAATCTCAGAGAGTGCAGTGCCAGGAAAGGCAAGTGAACTACATAGAAAAGAGCAGACATGAGAAGTCCACAACAGGATGGGTTTTGAATAAGTTTCAAAGCCAGATCTTCAATAGTGAGCAATTAGAATCCTTTCAAAAGTTCTACTGAGATTTAGTATAACTTAGAAAAGGTTTGTTGAGAAATTCATGGAATCTGCAATGATCACCTATTGGAGGCTTTATTTTGTTTACATGATATTGATGTTGTTGTTTAGGCCAGCATTTACGGACAATGAAGAATTGTTTAGAGGGCAGTGAATGGTCAACTATATTTACTGTCTGTTACCCATATTAATTGAGTGTTACAATACCTGGTGTATATAGAAACCAAAAGAACTGCGGATGCGGTAAATCAGGAACAAAAACAAAGTTGCTGGAAAAGCTCAGCAGGTCTGGC
>NC_063343.1:45990427-46041436 GCF_021869965.1 Rhincodon typus | reverse complement strand
TTGTTATGGTGTATATAAATTGTTTTGCTCATCTAAACTCTAACTGTTTGTTCAAAACTGTGGAATCTTGAGGTTTTGTTCACTTTGTAAGTACCTGGGAGCTCACACCTGGCCCAGAAATTCTAATCAGGTTGGAAACCCTATTTTGACTCTGTTCAGAATAAAAACTATGCATTTACCTTTAGGTAACATCTGTGTTGGAGATTCTGAGACAGGGAGCATCTGTTATGAAGTTTTCCAGGATTCTTCAAATCCATTAGCGTTGAGGATTGTTTTAGAGACTTTTGCAGCCATATACTGAAGTTTAAATGTTCAGCAAATTCTTTGAAAGATACTATGAAAGCATGAGAATGCAAGGTAAGTGAGGGGAGTGGAGTTGGAGGGTGTAGAGGTCATAGGGCGCTAGGTAGGCGAGATTAACTGAGTGCCAGGTGGGTAAGGTGATATGTGGGTAGGGTACTAGGTAGATGGATGAGTCCATAGGGTATATTGAGGATTGGGTTTGTTGGGGGGATGTGGTGGTTTTGGGCCCAGTTGGGGGATTGTCAGGTAGGGTCAGGGGTTATTAGAAGTGCATCAGTTTGGTTGAGTATTGGGACTGGTGGATTGATGGGGGGTGCTGTGATTTTGTGTTGGGGTGTCAGGTTTGGCAGGTGGGGGTGCATTTCAGATTGGTCAGTTGGGAGAGGTGTTGTTGATGCTGAGTGAGGGCATTAGGTCAGGCCCAGGTGGGTTCTGGAGAGAGGAGGGGTCACTAGGTGGGCCATTGGGTCCAAAGCAGGGACGGGTGCATCTGTTAAGTGGAGTGGACTTGGGTCAGGGTCAGGTGAAAGGTGTCAGTTTAGGTTAAGGTTTGTCAGGCCAAGATGGGAATGGGTAAGGGGAGAGGGGGGTGTTGGCTGAGGTTGGTGGTGGCAGGAAAAACAGGGTTGGGTCAGGAAGATGTCGGGTTGCTGGGGGCAATGTTGGATATTGGTATGGTGTAGTTAGGGTTGTCAGTGATGAGTCTGCAGGTTCCATTTAATAGTTATTCAGGAATTAGAGAGTTCAAGCAGGTTTATAATCCTCTGTTCTTTTGTTCCCAAGTTATTATTAAGCTTAAGAGAGTCAGATTCCTTCAAGTTCTCTGATGTTAAGGGATTTTTCACCCCAGAAGGTTCCAAATGCAGGTGAATTGCCCAACTAGAGTTTTCAATTTATGAAAGCAATTCCCTGGGAGTCAGCTGCATCAGGTTTTCCCAATTGATGTTTGTTGATACAACAATTATCTGGCCATCAGAGTATCTGGATCTTTGCATATTCTCAAAAGCTGGTTCCTAACTAGACTATAGTATAAATTTGGTGGTTTTGGCTGAGATCATTACCACTGAAGCAACGTTTTAGTTCAATACTGTCACAATGCCATTCTTTATAGCAATCCTAGGAATGCATTCACAAAATCCTGAACCATATGATTCTACCACACACCACAGTTAGTTTCAATGACAACCCTAACCTTATTCTGAAGCACAAGCATGAGATCCTGAAAATTTGCCTAGCGTTTCACGTGGAAACTTTGTTCATCATGGAGAGATAGGCTTGATGATGGCTCTGAGAGGAAAATTGAAATTAGAGGCTGTCTGTGCCCTGACATTTTTCACACCCAGTAGGCAAGTTTTATCATTGACAATGGCTACACATGGTGGTGATAGGTGGTCAATAGTGTGGGGGTGATGAGGGGGATTTAACCTGATTTTTCCAGCATTGGAATCACTCCCCTCCCTCCAAAGTACAGGGCATTTTCCCACCAAAGGACCATGGACGTTAGAACAAGAGGGTCTGCCTGAGCAGCAACCACCTCTCCTGGTGGAGTTTCTGTCGATGGGTACCAGCCCTCTGACTGGGTCTGGAGGCTAAGGAAGCCTTTCTTCAATTCCTAAATGCAACTTAGACTTAATTGGCTGGCAGCTTGTTGCTTGCTTCAAGTGTAACTTTGCTGCATTAGTTTTGTAGATATCTTTAATCAACCAGGTCAGATGTTCTATGCGCTACATATTTGGTTTGGGTGAGATAGGGCCACCAGCACTGTACCATAAGAACTCAAAGAAAGAGTTACTGATAGATTGTTACAGACATTTTTAACCAACCTGTTCAGATGTGTTATTATGTATATATATTTGAGGTTGGTGGGACTTGAACTGTGGCCTTCCAGCCCAGAGGAAGGGACACTAGCAGTGCACCACAACACCCTCAAGGAACCCTGTATTAAATAGATATGGAAATGGTCACTTACAAAGTAAGTTCAGAGTAGATTATGCTTTCTGGTGCATACTGCAGACATGGCTCCTGAATATATTCCGAAAGCAAATACTGCTGCTAAACTATTTACAATAGCTGATACTTCACCTTTAGCTATTTCACCTGACTTTTCACATAGCTAATATTAGTTAATAGACAACCAATACCTTGCAAATGAATACCTAAATTGAATATTGTATGGCAACCCCAATTTTTGAATTCCAATTATTTGCTGTCCAATAAATCTCATCACACTTCACATATATATGTAATTAAACTCACACAGCAATGGCAAAATTCTAAGATATTATGGAGGTAAGTGTAGCAAGTTGTTGATTGAGTATTTGATTTGTTTGTATCCACTGTTGGATGATGGTTTACATTTGTTTCCATGTTCTATCTATTCCTCGTGAAGTTCGCAACTTAAAAACTGGACTGCTTTATATCCTGGTTCTACCCTTCTCTAAATTCTTTCTCATACGTTAAAGAATAATAAGAAATCCAAAATTCTATTCAATATTTGTAAATGCCAACGATGGCAGGTATTTTTGTTAAACACACCAACAGCCTATTGACTAAGTTGCAGGTTCTATATTGCATTGACCTGAGGTAAAGAACACCAATTGTAGGGCTACAATTGTTTAGTTCTGGCTGATTAGAACCAAAATGTATTGTTAATCCATGGATGATCTGATATGTTTCATTCTACAGTTTGGTATAATCATGTGCAAGGTTTCAACACAAAATATATTTACAAGAAATCTTATTTCATGTGAGTTTGCTCAAAACTGTTAGCATCCAGCTGTAGAACTAGATAAAGTTTGTTACTCTGTGATAGACTGAATTTTCATCTGGCTTTTATTCACATTTCTAAATAATTCTACATCTGACATCTTGCATTGATTCACTCTCTAAGTCTCTTTTATGTGACTATTGACAGATTTGTGTGTTATTCTATTTTTAATCTGTTACTGCAGAACCAAATCTAAATCAATAATCATCTCTGTTATCTCTACATGGATCCTTCAGCTTTACCCCGAATGGCTACAAGTCTTTTTATGGATCCTCTGTGTCTTAGAGATTTTTTCTTAAGATGAAGGCAATCATTGACATCTGCTGGATCTAGTTCCTAATTTCTTTTCTTCCAAGGTTAGACACAAAAGCCTTTCCTTCTAATTATCGCTGAAAGACAAATCCCAATACTTTTGATTTCATTATGAACAGGCATTTGAGGGAAAGTGTGAAAACACTAGAAATAAGCACCTGAGATAAGAGTGTTGAAACAAGCACATTGCAGAAACAAAGTAAAAAGTACTAAAAGTGAAAAGAAGGATTAAAAGATGATTTAATAAGAGCATTCCTGAGAGTGTATAAAGGCACCATACAAATGATAATTAATGGGCAAACGCTTTGCACTTTTGCTTGTTCACAAAGAGGTAAGTTGCATTCACCCACTTTGTGTCCTCTATATGTGCGATCGACATGACTCAATCAGGATTCCTTTTCTTGTGATCCCCTCAAGAATTAGCTAGATATATTGTCTATTTAAGCAATATCTCCTCAAAAAAGTGTCAACACCATTGGTGAACAACAGCACTTTTTTCAGTGTAGCACTAATGAAAGGTCCAACTTGGTGAAAAATAGGTAATTCTGTATGGGGATAGATAATGGTTAGATATAAATTCTGAGACTAATAGAAAGGGGAAAAAATAACAAAGTAATTTTACATGAAATATGGTATTGCAGCAGATAGATGAATAACAGTTTAACAGATGCTAGAATAGCATTTCTGGCTAATCAAATGTTTGACAAACTATCTATCCATGAAGGAACTGCTAAAAATGAAGCTTTGATTTGACAGTCATAAACAAATTAAAGCCTATATCCAGTATGCTGTCAATATGATATAATAAATTATTTAATTATGTAACGTGCATAGTTATGAATCTAACATTCCCAAACAAATTTATTTGATTTTCTTTGAGTTCATTGTAACTTTGAATGAATAGTCGGTAATTGTATAATTTTTTGTGATGATTTCATGGTTACGTTTCATAGTCCAAATTTGAAGTGCATCTCAGACACATATTCTCTGTAGGAGCAAAATAATCCTGAAAAGGTTATGAGTGGATAAAAAGCCACTCAATAAGCAAGATATTTAGTATCCCTGCTACGGTAAAAAAGAAGTGGCTCCCATTTGAAGGTACACACAATGAGGAGCAGGGGAGGGCTAAAGGATGGTGTGGAATTAGTTGAAGAGTATGTGAAAGGTATTGGGGAAACAACAATACAGAAATAGAAAGGGGAGAAGTGCTGATGATGATGAGTATTTACAACCTTTGGAAATTATTTAACATTAGGAAAGCTTGCTTTTCACATACTCTGGACATCTTAAACTCTTGCAAAGACAATAAAGCACTTTTAGAAGTGTAAAAACTTCTTAGACAATAGAGACAATTTTGAACCCATCAAAGTACTTCAAATATTAATGAAATGATTCATCATGGGTTAGATTTTATGGTCTGCCTATGGATGGGAAAGCAGCTGGTGGGGATCAGTTAAATAGCACGCTATGTCATTGGTCTTATGTTTGCTACAATTTTGCTTGCCCAGCCTATTGGGATTCTGATGGATTGCCCATCCATGGTCCAATTGAAGCTTTTAAATGGGCAATTAATGTTCACTAGGGTATCATGTCACCATCTGATTTAACAGGTAGCCGGAGAGGCTTGGACCCAACACTGAATCTGGAACGTTTGTCTCTGTTGACTGTTGGTCAGAAAAAAGGGCAAGGTGCCTCCACACTGTATCCCAGTACAGATTGAAGTGTCCCAATTACCCTCCCACACATTTTTCTTTTCTAGTGTCCACCATGTTCCTGACTTTTCCAAAATGTTCGTCAGCCTACACACCTTCATCCCACTTACCAGGGCCTGCCCAGTCTAGATAGTGCACTTATCTGGAGATTAGGGTTCACTATTGAATGCTTCCTCCTTGACCTAGCTGCAATACTAGCATTGGAATCCATCTAAATGGTGCTGCCAGAACTGCAGAGTTGTTGGTCTCTAGTTGACCAACAGTGCTATGAGGCAGTACTTCCTCTTAGGGAGGGATGGAAACCTTGCAGCTTAATTTTTAAAGCTCCATTGCCTGAAAAACTAAGGCAGGGTGAGCTAGCCAGCTGGATACAGGCTCTCCCGAACATTTACAATGGAATGCGGTGATCCCACGCTTGGCATATCATCCAATTTAATATGGTTTGTGATGTTGGTTCAGGAATAATCATTTACTAGGATAATAAAAACAGAGATATTCAGTAGTCGGGTAGCAACTTGAAGATAGAAATGTGGCAAGTAGTATATGATGTGGGGAAATGAGAGGTTATGCACTTTATTGGAAGGATAGAGGAGCTGAATATTATTTAAATAGAGAAGAACTGCAGAATGTTATGGTACAGAAGGATTTGCGATTCCCATGCCATGAATCACAAAAAAAAGCTTTCCAAGTTCAGTGGATAATAGGGAAGGCAAATGGAATATTGGTCTTTATTTCAAAAGGAATGGAAAATAAAATTAAGGAGGTTTTCTAAAAGTATACAAGACACTAGTCAGATCACAGCTGGAAGACTATGAACAATTTGGGCTTCTTATCTAAGGAAAGCTGGACTGGCACTGGATGCATGTCCAGAGAGGATTCATTAGGTTGATACCAGGTGTTAAGGGGCTGCCTTGTGAGGAGAGATTGAGTAGATGAGCCTGTACTCATTGGAATGTAAAAGAATGAGAGGCAACCTTATTTAAATATACAAGATTCTTAGAGAACTTGACAGAGAAGATGCAGAAAGGTTGTTTACCCTTGTGGGAGATCTAGGACTAGAAGGCATATTGTCAGAATAAGAGGTTGCACAGTTAAGACAAGGATGAGGAGATTATTTCTCTTGGAGATAGTGGAATTCTTTATGACAAGAGGCTATTGATGTTGGGTTAACAAGTACATTCGAAGCTGAGATAGACTATTTTTAATCAGTAAATGAATCAAGGGTTATGAGGATAATGGAGGAATGTGGAATTGAGGATTATTGTCATTATCTAACTGAATTGGAGGAGCAGACTCGGTGGGCTGAATCGCCTACTTATGCTCCAATGTCTGTGCTTATGGCTTCAATATGGATCTCCTTATATTAAGGGGAGGCAATTTCCTTGTGGTATTATCACTAGACTAATCCAGAAACTCAGCTATTATTCTAAGGAAAAGCAGCATCATAGGAGCAGGAAGGCTGACGTTTCGGGCCTAGACCCTTCATCAGAAATCTTCTTCATTTCTGATGAAGGATCTAGGCCCAAAATGTCAGCCTTCCTGCTCCTTTGATGCTGCTTGGCCTGCTGTGTTCATCCAGCTCTACACCTTGTTATCTCAGATTCTCCAGCATCTGCAGTTCCTACTATCTCTATTATTCTAAGGACATGAGTTTAACTCCCGCCATGGTAGAAGGTGAAATTTGAATTCAATGAAAAATATCTGGAATTAAGAATCTTCTGATGACCATGAAACAATTATTGAAAAAACTCATCTGACTCGCGAATGTGAAACTGCCATCCTTACCTGGTCTGATCTACGTCTGACTCCAGAGCCACAGCAATGTTGTTGACTATCAACTATCGTCTGAAATGGCCTAGCAAGCCACTTAATTGTATTAATCAGTATGACGTTTCAGAGAAATGAAATCAACTGACACCAGAAATGACAGCAGCAAGAACAGCCCTATCGATCCTGCAAAGTCCTCCTCACTAATATCTGGGGGCTAGTGCCAAAATTGGGACAGCTATCTCACAGACTTGTCAAGCAATTGTGTGACATATTTATACACACAGAATCATACCTGACAATGTTCCAGACACCACATCACCATCCAGCAGAAGTGGCAGCACAGTGGTATACATTGAGGAGGGAGTTGCCATGGGAGTCCTCAATATTAACTCCGGACACCATGAAGTCTTGTGGCTTCAATTTTAACATGGCCAAGGAAACTGCCTGTTGATTACCACACACCATTGTCCCTGATTAAACAGCACTCCCCCATGCTGAAGAACTCTTGGAGGAAACATTGAGGAGGGCAAGGGCACAAAATGTGCTCTGGATGGGGGATTTCAATGACTACCACTGAGAGTGGCTCAGCATAACACTACTGATTGAGCTGGTTGGATTCAAAAAGACATAGCTGCTGGACTGAGTCCTCAGAGATCGTCAGGGAACCAACAAGAGAGAAAAACATACTTGACCTCATCCTTAGCAATCTGTTTGATGATTTATCTGTCCATGACAATATAAGTAAGAGTGACCACCACACAGTCCTTGTGGAGACAAACTCCTGCTTTCACATTGAGAATACCTTCCATCATGTCGTGTGGCACTGTCACTGTGCTAAATGGAATAGACTTCGAACAGATCTCAGGATGGGGGCATCCGCGAGGTGCTGAGGGCCATCAACAGTAGCAGAATTGTACTCCAGCACAACCTGCAACCTCATGGCCTGGCATATCCCCCATTCAATTATTACCACTAAGCCAGGGATCAACACTGGTTCAATGGAGAGTGCAGGAGGGCATGCCAGGAGCAGTACCATATATTCCTAAAAATGAAGTGTCAACGTGGTGAAGCTACCAAACAGGCCTACTTGCATGACAAACAGCATAAGCAGTAAGTGAATGACAGAGCTAAGCAATCCCAAAGCCAATAGATCAGATCTAAGCTCTGCAGACCAGCTGCATCCATTCATGGATGGTGTTGGACAATTAAACAACTCATCGGAGGAGGAGGCTCCACAAATATCCCCTTTCTCAATGGTGGAAGGGCCCAACGCATCAGTGCAAAAGATAAAACTGAAGCATTCACAGCAATCTTCAGCCAAAAGTGCCGAGTGGAATTTTTAAAAAATAACATTCGCAGGTTGAGGGCCTCACTGGCTAGACAAGAATTTATTGCCCATCCCTAATTGCCCAGAGGGCAGTTAAAAGTTAACAACATTGCTGTGGGTCTGGAGTCACATGTAGGCCAAACCAGGTAAGGATGGCAGTTTCCTTCCCTAAAGGACATTAGTGATCCAGATGGATTTTTCTGACAATTGACAATAGTTTCATGGTCATCATTAGACTCTGAATTCCAAATTTCTTTTACTGAATTCAAATAGCAGCATTGGCCATGGCAGGATTCAAATCCAGGTCCCCAGAGCATTTCCTGGGTCTCTGGATGAACAGTACAGTGACAATACCTCCAGGCCATCGCCCACCTCAGTGATCCTCAGCATTACACATACCAGTCTTCAGCCACCTTTTCAAGGGCAACCTGGGATGGGCAATAAATGCTGGCCAGTCAGTGACACCCAAGTCTCACGAGTGAATAAAAAGAAACCTCTTTACTTCATCAACCAGAAATGATGCCTGGCCTGTTGAACTTTTCCTACATTTTTATTTCAGACTTCTGGTTTGTGCAGTCTTTAGCTTTTGTATCAATCTGAAAAATGCTTTGCTTTCCCTCAAATAGTGCCATTGGTCTTTTACACTGACAAGAGGACAGATATGGCCTTAGCTTCAATAAGGTGGAATCTTCAAACGTGTAGAATTCTCTCATTCTCCTGACATCAAGCCATATATTATAACTTTAATATTAAACAATATCCAAGCAAAAGTAATTTTTCTAAAGGAAGGTGAAGCTTAACATTTAAGATTAGTATTTGATCAAGAGAAAAGAATCCTTTCTTTCTGGGCAGATATATTTGTATGTTTGCAGGTCACGCACCATCCTGCTAAGAATAACACAAAACTTATTGAAATGGGTTATTCAAAAATTAGGAATAGTTCTGTTATGACAGTTTTAAATCTAAAACATTAATTAAATGAAACTTAACATTGTAGCTGCAGTTAGCCTTTGTGAAGTTTTAATATTCTTTCATTCTTTGTTATATTTTATTCATAGTTCTTCTCAAGCTAGTACAAACTTTTCTATCTATGTTAACCTATTCTTAATTTTTTTAAATTTAAATGTCACTTCCTTGCATTTGATGTTCATTTTGCTGTTGGGAACAACTTTGAAAAGCATGGTTTAATTAGTTTAAAACTTCTGCAAAACCAGATTTTGAACTTGCCTGATAATTGACATGGTTCACCTTCATCAAAGTGAAAGGCACAGCCACAGTAAATATGTGTCATGTAAAGGAGTTTAACTATCAAGTTATTTCCTTGGCAGT
Source organism: Rhincodon typus (assembly GCF_021869965.1). Lineage (NCBI taxonomy): Eukaryota > Metazoa > Chordata > Chondrichthyes > Orectolobiformes > Rhincodontidae > Rhincodon > Rhincodon typus. Next base: position 46,031,916 of record NC_063343.1, on the reverse strand, counting down.
GTAAAGACCTTATGTGGATAAAGAGGAACAGAATGAAAAACAGCATGCTTGGAATTCCTTCGACGAAAGAGAAAATCAACATAAGGCTTCTAAGTTGGAAGGATTCTTTCCTTATTTTGCCATGAGATCCTTGTATCCCTTCAACATAATTATAATTTGTAAGTCAAAAATATTATTTGTTCTTCAGCTCAAAAAGGCACTGTCTTTAGACAAAATCTTAAATGTGTTCTGTTCATAATTCATAAATAAAGGCTCTATAATACTTATTACTTAGACTTAAAATAAACCGTGACTCTGGGATATACTTCAATCTGCTGCATTTTCTGCATTCCAATTAATATCTTCACAAGGGATAGTGTTCATTTGTGAACGATCTCCCTTGTCCAATTATCATTCATTTTGATATATACATTAGAACAGTGCTAAATGAATGAGGGAATTAGTCTATGTAAAGACCCTAATATGAAAAGACAGCTTATTTAACTTTGTTTATATAACAGAAAGCTCTTTCCCAAACTTCAATTCCAATTTTTCTCCTTTAGAGCTTGTAGTTTGTATTTCTGAGAGTTGTCCTTGACCTTCATTGCCAGGAGAATCACTCTTTGAAACAGAGTGATGGTATCATTTATTTCTATCAATGTACTTTCATTAATATTATTAAACCTCAAAGTTGTTGATATCCTAGAGAACTGTGGTTACTCAGTCCTTGGGTATATTAAATATAAAGTCAGAGTTTTCGATACTGAAGAAATCAAAGAATGTATGGATAGGAGACGAAGGTGGAGTTGGATACAAGAGAAACCATCATTTATTGCACGGCAGAATAGGCTGAAAGGGCTGAGTGGGTTACTCCTGTCCTGTTTCTCATTCTTAATTTACAAAGTACTGAGTTGGCTGAAAAGTGCTCTGCACTTTTAAGGTCATAAAAGACCTTAATGTTTTAAGGTCATAAAAGACCTTTTCTAAATTCAAGTTTTTTTTTAAACTGCACTCCACTGTTGCAATCACCTATGTGTGGACTGGTTATCTCAGACTGTTAACACACTGGAAGAAAAAACAGCAGTGTGGGTGACATGTTTTGTATCTTCCCCTTTTGAGGATATACAGGAAGAGAGGATAAAAGGCAGTTCACTCCTGGTCTGATTATGCTAATGGAAGAAGATGTGCTAATGCACTGATTTATATATATGTAGTAACCTGGATTCAAGCGCTTTAATTGGGATTACAGAGATGTAGCTGCAGGGTGACCAGGGATGGGAACTGAATGTCCCAGGGTATTCAGTATTTAGGAAGGGCAGGCAAAAAGGAAAAGGTGGTGGAGTGGCATTGCTGGTTAAAGGGGAAATTAACACAATAGTGACGAAGGGTATCAGCTCTGACAATGTGGAGTCTGTAATGACTAAGAGTTGAGAAATACCAAGGGACAAAAAACATTTGTGGGTGTCATATATAGACTTCCAAACTGCAGTGGTGATGTTGGGAATGGTATTAAACAGGAAATTAGAAATGCACGTGATAAGGGAACATTGGTGATCATGGATGATTTTAATCTGCACATAGATTGGGCAAATCAAATTAGCCATAATGCCGTAGAGGAAGCATTCCTGGAATGTATACAGGATAGTTTCCTTGACCAATATGTGGAGGAACCAACTCGAGAGCAGGCCATCTTAGACTGGGTACTGTGTAATTAGAAGGGAATCATTGCTAATGTAGCTGTGTGAGACCACTTGGGAATGAGCAACCATAACATGATAGAGTTTTTTTTATCAAGGTGGAGAGTGAGGTAGTTGATTTGGATACTAGGGTGCTGAATCTTAATAAAGGAAACTATGAAGTTATGAGGTGTGAGTTGACCTTGGGGAGAGTTACTTCAAGGGACGACAGTGGATAGACAATGGAAAACATTCAAGGAATGCATGGGGGAATTGCAACAACTCTTTATTCCTGTCCGGCACAAAAACAAAATGGGTAAGAGGGCCAATCCATGACTTACAAAGGAAGTTAGAGATAGTATCTGATCCAAGGAAGAAGCCTACAGATTGGCCAAGAAAAATAATATGCCTGAGGATTGGAAGCAGTTTAGAATTCATCAAAGAAGGACAAAGAGATTTATTAAGTAGAGGAAAACACAGTACAAAAGTAAGCTTGCAAGGAACATAAAGACTGACACTGAGAGTTTCCATAGGTACCTGAAGAGAAAGAGATTGGTGAAGACAAATGTAGTTTCCCTACAGAGAAACAGGGAATGTATATTAGGGGACGAAGAAATGGGTGAGCAACTGAATACATACTTTGGTTCTGTTTTCACAAATCATATACCAGATATGTTGGAGAATGCAAGATTTTTTGAGCAGGAAGAATCGAGGGAGATCAATATTAGTAGAGAAGTGGTACTGGGAAAATTGATGGGATTGAAGGCAAATAAATCCCCAGGGACTGATAATTTACATAGCAGGGTACTTAAGGAAGTGGCTCTAGAAACAGTGGATGAATTGGTGGTCATCTTCCAGGATTCTATAGACTCTGGAATAGTCCCTGCAGATTGGAGAGTAGCTAATGTCACTCCAAAATTCAAAAAGGGAGGTAGAAATAAAACAGGAAATTACAGATCAGTAAGCCTAACATCGGTAGTGGGGAAAATTCTCGAATCCATTGTCAAGAACTTTATAGTGGAGCATTTAGAAGGCAGTGGCAGGATCAGACAGAGTCAGCATGGATTTATGAAGTGGAAATCATGCTTGACAAATCTGTTGGAATTCAATGAAAATGTAACTAGTAGTGTTGACAAGGGAGAGCCAGTAGGTGTGGTACATTTGGACTTTCAAATAACGTTTGACAAAGTCCTGCATAAGAGATTATTGTGCAAGATTAAAGCTCATGGGATTGGGGAAAATGTATTGAGATGGATAGAAAACTGGATGCCTAACATATCAAAGTTTGTAGATGATACCAAGTTGGGTGGGAGGGTGAACTGTGATGAGGATGCGGAGATCCTTCAGCGTGATCTGGACAGGTTGGGTGAGTAGGCAAACCAATGGCAGATGCAGCATAATTTGGATAAATGTGAGGTTATTCACTTTGGAAGCAAAAACAAGAAGGCAGATTATTAACTGAATGTCTGTAAATTGGGAGAGGGGAGTGTGCAGCGGGACCTGGGTGTCCTTGTGCACCAGTCGCTGAAGGTAAGCATGCAGGTGCAGCTGGCGGTAAAGAAGGCAAATGGTATGTTGGCCTTCATTGCGAGAGGTTTCGAGTACAGGAGCAGGGATGTGTTGTTACAGTTATACAGGGCCTTGGTGAGACCACACCTGAAAATTTGTGGTGCAGTTTTGGTCTCCTCTTCTGAGGAAGGATACTCTTGCTCTCGAGGGAGTGCAGCAAAGGTTTACCAGACTGATTCCAGGGATAACGGGACTGATGTAGGCGGAGAGATTGACCAAGTTAGGATTGTTTTTGCTGGAGTTCAGACGAATGAGGGAGGACCTCACAGAGATTTTAAAAATTCTACAGGATGAGGGCTAGATGCAGGGAGGATGTTTCCGATCGTGAGTGCATCCAGAACCAGGGGTCATAGTCTGAGGATTCAGGGTAGACCATTTAGGACAGAGATGAGGAGACATTTCTTTACCCAAAGAGTGGTGAGCCTGTGGAATTCATTACCACAGGAAGTAGTTGATGCTAAATCATTGAATGTATTCAAGAGGTGGCTAGATATAGCACTTGGGGCGAATGGGATCAAAGGTTATGGGGAGAAAGCAGGATTGAGTTGGATGATCAGCCACAATCATTAGGAATGGCAGAGCAGGCTTGAAGGGCCAAATGGCCTCCTCCTGCTCCTATCTTCTATGTTTCTATAAAGGTCACAGTCAAAGAGCTACCCACTGGCCATCACTGAATTACAGGTAAATAACTCCCTCACTCAGAGTGGTAGAAACCAGCTCGTCAGTATTTCAGTCAGAAAGATAAAGAACAACAGAAGAACACTCTTCTTATTAGTGCCAACAACCCACTATCAAAAGCATACAGGACAATAGGATTTCAACTAAAATGCAAAGTCAATATTCTGAAAATTGACTGTTCATCTATACACAATCTTCACGAATGACCCAAGGAAAACCGATTTATTTAAACTAATAAATTCTTTCTTTTTGTTAACTCAAGAAAGCCTGGTTAAATTGGCTCATTTTAAAAGAAATGTTCATTTCATCCAAGAGAAAGGTTTTCCACAGGGAAGGGACTTTTTGTCAATTAACCTTGTTCTAACCATCCAAGGGTATGCATAGAAAGAATAGGGAGCCAGTTCATTCTTCTTTATTAAGGAGTTTGACAATTTGGGGTATCTTATTTTGAATGAAAATAACTTGTGGGCCCTCATTCAGGATCTGGTTGTAGTTCCTGGGTGTGGTTCTACATTTTGGGCAGTACAATAGAGAGAATCCCATTTATTTCCATGTATTTCAAAATACTGCCATGGGGTTCTCTTTGCTCATTGAGAACTCAAGCAGGGGCTTTATTCAACATCCCATCTGAAAAAAACTGGGCAGTTCTCCCTCAGTTCCATTTTGGAATGTCCGCCTGAATTTCTGTGCTCATGTCCCTGAAGTGGGGCCTGAACCCAGAACCTTTCTGACTGAAAATTGTATTCATTGAGCCACAGCTGACAGAGTCCAAAAGACAAAAAAAAAGGAGTTTTGATTTACTGTTCAACTATCTTTGCTTTTAATTCAATTGAAATTTATCACCCTACCCCTTACTTTTGGTCACAATTCCATAGCACTCAGAAATGTTAAGATAATGACGATGAGATGACACATGGTGATCTCTCTATACTCAACAGAATAATATTTATTCTGGAAGAACCCATAAGTAACATGTTGTTTTCATCAAAAAAAGTCATCCATTGGGGTAAGTTGGAAAGACAAGGATCTATCATGCAGTTGTACTGTGTCTAAAAGCTGTCAACGTTGCCTTAAAAAGTGCTGAATATGAATTGGATTAGTGTTCAATAATAAATTGCCTTACAGCCTCTAAGCAAAATAGACAGAACATAAGTTAGAATGGGGATTTACTGTCAGCATACATTTACACAGTTCACAGAAGTGACTAATCCCCTTTGTTTTCATTTATGAGCCTAGAGAGTTGTTGAAATATCTCAGTCAGAACTGAAATTTTAAGAGTACAACTTATCTGGTTTAAAAGTTTTGATTTACGATCATGCAAAACATGTTCTAAATATTTGTGATGCTGATGGTTTGCTTTGCTGTGTATATCCAGGCTAAAAGGTAATGTTGAACCATATTGTAAAGCCATATTACAGCCAGAATGTTCAGGTGGCAACATGAACCAAATAATACTCATCTCCTTTAATGGTATGCCAACATTGGTTTGTATTCCCATAATGCTTCAATTTGAAAATCTCATCTATATTTTCAAATTTGTCCTCGTGGCCTTGTCCTTCCTTACTTTGAGAAACTGCTTCAGCCTTTTACAAAGTGCGTAAGGCAGAAACATGCTATTAACGTGGATGTTCTCCACGTCACTGGTTTCAATGGTTTGCCAGTCCAGTAGTTCATAGTACCTCCATTATAGGGCTCAGGAGATGCAAGTGTGCCTGTCTCCTGTTGGTTCTCTGCTGTTCCCTCTAATTATCAAAGAAGAGAAAGGAGAGAGTATCAGTGAGTGTGTTGCAGTGTGGTTGACTAATGTACCTGTCCTGGTTAAACGGTTGGAAATATTTGGAAGCTGTGAAATGCAATTCTAGAGCCTGCAGTATTGTCAAGTATCTGAGGTTGATGTGGAGCATCTGAACATTAGGTCTGGTTTCCCATTGTTACACATTGCTGATAGATAAGTGGGGAAGTGTGGTGTTATGAGCAGCGAGCAAAGTTGACTTCCTCTCCACTGGGGGCAGAAGACTCAACTCAAGTAAAGGTTGAAGAAGGGTCCAGACCCGAAACGTCAGCTTTCCTGCTCGTCTGATGCTGCCTGGTCTGCTGTGTTCACAGCTCTACACCTTGTTATGAAAAGGATCAAACTAGGGTTAAAGAAGTTTCTGTCATAAAAGCCCCAAATAAGTGGGGCTGAAATATTTACATTTAAATGTTTCTAGTGTATGGAAGGCAAGGCTGAATTTATTGAACTATTCTAGGTAATAAGGCAGCACCATTGTTTATGAGGACTACTTCAGGTTTGAATCCCCAGGGAATCAGGACAAAACGGGGGATAGGTATCTTTACCCATTATTCACTCAGAGGGAGTGAGCACTGATCAGGCATTGATGTATTTCTCAATTATAGCTGTCAGGGAATTAGGCAGACAGGAGATCAGTGCCTTTACTCACTAATACAAAAAATAACAGCTTTGGTTGTGCTTGTGAGCCTTCTTGACAGCTTTACAGATGCCAAGGTTGCTGATCCAATGCAACTTTTCATCTGTGGTATGACAATTGGTTTTAGATTTTGTAATTTGTATTGAAAAGTATATGCCGAATACACCAAGTCTAACAATTTTTGATCTGTCTGATTAATGCATGGCATCTGGAGTTAAGGGTAAGAACCTCTGTTTGTGACATGTTCCTGTCATTATAAACATTATACCATGCAGCTGTTACCTGAATTCTCTTCTTGTCCATTCACGGGAGCAATTGACTTTAATTCAAGATCAAAGTCCATTATGTTAATGTCCTTTCTTCTTGGTTTAACTTAGTCTCTTCCCGAAGAGTTATTCTTTGTGTGACCAGGACATAAAATCATAATATTGATCTCAGCTTATCAACAATACCCCTGTCTTCCTATTCTTTCGTCGCTGCTCCAGATCTGAATCCTTTTTACGTAAGCTCAAACGAATTTTCCATTCACCTCCAAACGTTATTAATGGCAACTGTCACTGGTCCCATATGAGCAACAAATCAACTTCTCCATCTTCCAATTCCAAAGTATTTCACTCTCTGCAAAATATTTTGAAATTCATCATGGCTGTGAAAAGTACCATATTGATACAAGTCTTTCTCTTTTAATTTCTGACAGAGTAATTAAATAGTAATGTTAAGATGGTATAACAGTGGCACCAGCAGTCATGTACTAGAATCTGTATAGAGAAGAGCACCCGTGTGTACCAGGGAGGGATATATTGCCTTGTTATAGGATAATAAAGAAACTTTGCAGAAGACTGCCAGATATAATTAACCTTCGCTAAAGGAAACCTTCCTGATATATACCAGGCCCTGGGTTACCTGAAGAAGCAATTCAAATAGCATCCAGAAAGGGAACCATATTACAAACCATGGTAGAAGTGCTGCTGCCACCAATCTCATGATAATTTTTTGGTATTGATGAAATCTATAAGAGAAAATCAAAAGAAGACTCACCTTGGAGTGACAAACTGAAAATTGATAATGAAATTAGCACCAGTCGAATGGTCAAAGCTCCTTCCACAACCAGTTCAGAACTTTAATAGTTCACAAAGGCCAGTGTTGACTGTGGAGAATGAACTGTTCAGTCACTTAAACTCTCCTATCTTTCAGCCAATCACAGACCTTCTTGTTGTCCTTATCTTAGTTACTTACTTACTCAAAATCTTCTCTAAAATTTCCCAATTAATGTAAAGTCACAGAACTGACACAATTGTCTCTTTTCCTCTGCACAGATGTTTCCATAACCCGCAATGCATTTCCAGCATCTTCTGTATTTATTTCATATTTCTTTTTTATTTGGCAAATTCTTCACCATTGTCACCATTTTAAAATGTCAGATACGATCTGAGGTATCTTGGGCAGATTTGCTACCACAATCCTTCCTACTGGTCCTGGCTACTGACAGCATGTGGGGAGGAGTGCCCACATGACATTTGAGACAAAATATAAGTTCAATCTTGAGGAACACTAAACAGATTTATTACATTTTATTTCATAACTCATTCAATTACATCTAATTTTGCTCATCCCAGTGTCAGTCCATTCATAAGATAAGGATCAAAATATAAAGGACGGACCCTGGGACCTGAAGTGGTGCCAAACTATGGGATTCATGGAAAAGGTTAACAGGAAGGGGATTTGAATGTCTGTAGCCTAACCAAGACATAAAGTCAGAACCTGGCATTCACTATAAGGAGTGCTCATTCATGCCTTCCATCAGCCTGGAAACTACAACTGTGCAATGGTGAAATAAATGGCTACAACGGTGCCTTTGGAAGGAAGGAGCTGCATAACACAGAAAAACGAGGCCCTTTAAGTAGAAACAACACGAGACATAGATCCATTCATGACAGAAACATACTGCTGCAGGCTCCCAATCCCTGGCAAATTTTATGCACTGTCTCATTGTGTGTTATACATCCGGCTTGGCCCCAAATATTGCTGCCTATTTCATTTGAGGCCAGCACATTTGGCCACTAAGGTCAGTGATGCCATACCAACATCTGTGCACTAGGGCAAACGGTGCCTAGTTGTGAAAGACCCTTCTGTATGTAATATTCACACTGTCCACACATGGTGCAGCTGATTCTCAGGTCAGGCATGGCTCCAAGAATTCATTCAAACCTCATAGTTCTCCTGTTACATTTAGGGACTACACAGAGACATTACCAAACAGCTGGGTAGCCTTTGAGCATATTTAACAAATGTCAGACTTTATTTGCAGTGAAACATCACCAATGCCCAAAATGTGTCCTCCAGAGGTTCTCTTTTCTCTTTCGACACCAAAGTTCAGTTCTGCAGTTGGGGTGGAAGGAGACTGCTCTCTGCTGGAGTCAATGTCCCCACTAATTTTTCTTTCCTCCTGAGTGGACTTCTGAGGACTGTGTATGGCAGCGATTTCTGCAAGTCAATGCTGTGAAAGTTACCGACCACACCGAATGCAATGTGCAGATCTTTGAAGCATCTGTGTGTGCATATAGTTATACAGATTAGAGGGGTTTAGTCAGGTGACCATGGGACTGTATCTGGAAGGCCCAAAAGTGCTGAATTACCTCTTGCCAGAGGTGTGTGTACTTTTGTAAGCTTGAATATGCACCCATGTGGGTTGTAGACAGTGCAGATGTGGAAGGCCTAGCTACATCAAAAGTCTCCTCTCAGGAGAATTCTGAAGATCCTTCATCCTGCAGCCGGGTGCGTACAGGCAGTGCACTGTCTCCTTTTGAGGAAGGGGCAGCGGGTGTGAGGGCACATTGGCCTGTCCTCCTGTTTTCTTGATGTTGGAGTGCAGGCATGTGCACATATCCAGCAGACCCTGAGATAGATAGACCTGACTCACCATAGCAGCTGCCAAACTGTCCATGGAGGCAGCCAGACGATCGCATCCTTGAAGTAGCTGTGGCCCCATAATAATACTGCACTGTTGCAGCCTCGAGGCAATTAGGGCCACTGCCTCCCGTGTACCTGTCTGATGCTTGTGTTCCTGTCTGTGCATGTGGACGAGGTCCCTGATTGCTGACACCACAGTTCCTCTCTGGATCTCCTCCGAGTGCCAACAATCAGGGTCGTTTCTTCCTAGCAAGCTGCAAAAACATGGCAGTAACTTGCTCACCAGCAGATGCCCCTGACTCTAATCTAGCTAACGTGCCATTAAAACATCAGTAATTGAACTGTTGAGGCTGAGAAAAGGAGCCTTGACAATGCTGAACCATCCTCCTCACAGGTCATGGAGGGCCTTTCTTGCTGGGCCTGACCAATGAGACAGTGGACATCCAGCTCAAATCTGCAAGACAAGAAAGAGAGAAGGAGTTATGACCAACAGTTGTACGTTGTGTGCAATGAATGACAATAACAGAGGCGCTAATGTAAGAACTGCACTGAAATGAAGAATGGCATTTACACATTTAGCAGGAAATGGATGACTTGATATCCCACTGGAGTGGTCCAAGTCTTCTCCTGCGAGGACCAAGATCCTGTCCTCATAGGGGATGATGAGCCCATGTCAGACACCCCATCACTTGGCAGGTGCTTTCTGCACTGTTGTGCCTGTTGAAAAGGTATGAAACATGTAGAGCAATTTGGTCTGTCAATGTTTGACCAGGGGTGCAGTGTTTTAAAGATAGTGTGGACACCAGGGATGCCAGTCTTTTCTGGGAGATCCAATGAGTGATGAGTTCTTCCAGCCATGACAATATAGGAATTATTCTCGCATCTGATAAGAGGGGGTACAACAGGGCCATTTTGTAATGGCTTGAGGAGCTGTGGGGCATGAATTTCAGTGCACTCTTTCCAGCTAAATAACATTACTTAAGAAAAGTTGGCATATCATCGTATAAATCGATATGTTGATCTAATGAACATCTTAGCATTCTTGGTTTTGTTCCAAAGATGTTTCGAGGAGGTATTAACCTCTTCAACAGATTAGCATTATTTATTCTGTAGTTGAATAGTTGTTGACTCTTGCGCATTCACTGAGACCGTCTCATTTTCATCTAAAAGTTGCACTGGCAGGATGAAGCTGGACATTGTTTCTGTTTGAACAGTAACTTGTAGCATCAAGGGATTTAAGACACTTTTGTTGATCTATCAAGTGATGCCATAGTAATTTTGTACCTTAGAAAGTTGACAAAGTCTGATCAGCTTCTTGAGCTAGGATGGCTTTCTGTTCCCATCATGTTTTCATACTGTTTTAAGATTTCAGCTTCTACTACTAATTAAATAGTTCTTTCCAATGTGAAATCGGCTTTTGATTGTAATAACTCTGAAAAAGATTAATCAGAATTTTTGACTGCAACTCTATCTCAAATTAGTTCTGATTATAAATCCTGATAATCACCAAATTCTAATGAGATATGAAGGTTATTAGGGAAGTTGTCTATAGGCCCTCCAGGAAGCTGAATTATTCTGTTAAATTTTGCTCTGTCCAGTATAAGATTAGTACATAATATAAAGTAATTGTCAAGTGTAGCATTAAAGTAGTGCTGTAGTACCAAAAGCATCTGTCTCTTCTCTTACATTTTGTCATTTCAAAATGTAATCTGCAAATGGACCAACAGAGTTGAGAAATATATCGACTCATTCTTCTCTGGATTTCTTGTGGAATCCTGAAGCTGTTCTATATCACATGAATTGATTTTCCAGACAATTCTGTTTAATACATTGCCTCAATGGTTTGTGAATTTAAATCGTCCTGGAGGAGTAATACCTTCCTCCATTGTCATTATATTTGCCTGCTGCTTTTTCTCTTCACTAAGTGATTTACTTGAAAGTTGATACAAGTGTTTTGTTTTAAGATGTAACTAATTTTAATGTTCAGTGTTTAAATTGTTCAATCACTTCAATTGTATCACGTTGAATTTTCATCAGCATTTTTTTTAAAGATTGTAAATATTTCTTCAAATACAGGTTAACGAAGATGAATTGATGATCAAGTTTTATCCTTAAGAACTTGATTATATTAATGAAGATTTTTAAGCTTTATCTTCTTGTTTACTCTTTCAAAAATGTTTTTAATTTCTGTTAACTAAGGTTAAAAAGTTCTAAACATTTCAGAATTATCCTCCTATTTTGCTGTAAAATTCATCTTCAAATGGTTAAATTTTTTGAAATGCTTTAAATTGAAGAATGTGTTGTGTGGCACTTTCACTGTGCTAAATCGGATAGACTTTGAACAGATCTAGCAAATCATGACTGGGCATCCATTAGGTACGATGGGCCATCGGTAGCATCAGATTTGTACACCAACACTCAATCTACAACCTCACATTCCCAGAATATCCCCCACTCTATCATGACCATCAAACCAGGGCATCAACCCTAGTTCAATGTAGAGCAGCATAGCTAAAAATGATGTCTCAACATGTGATGCGACAAAACAGGATCACTGGCATGGCAAATAGCTTAAGCAGCAAGTAATCGACAGAGGACAGCAATCGCACAACCAACGGATCAGATCTAAGCTCTGCAGTCCTGCCACAATTGGTGAAAATGATGGTAGACAATTAAACAATTCACTGGACAAAGAAGCTTCTCAAACATCCCCTATTAATGGCGGAGCCCAGCATATCATTGTAAATGATAATGCTTAAGCGTTCACAGCAATCTGCAACTAGGAGTGTCATGTAGATGATCCATTTCAGATCAGAGACATCTTTCATCACAGACACGAGTCTTCAGCAAATTGGTTCACTCCATTTGAGATCAAGAAATGTTGGATGCACTGGGCTAAGAACCTGACAACATTCCAGCAATAGTGTCGAAAACTTGTGCTCAAGAAATTGTCGCACTGGCCAAACTGGCCCACTACAGCTACAGCATGGAAAATATAGAAATTGCCCAGTTGTTTCCCGTACCCAAAAGAACAGGACAAATCCTAACTGGCTAATTACTGCCCTATATGACTACTCTCAATTATCAATAAAATGATGGTGGGTGTTATTAACAGTGCTATGAAGCATCATTTTCTTAGCAATAACCTTTGTTCAGTGATTCTGAGTTTGAATTTCACTAGGGCCACTCAATTCCTGACATCATTGCAGATTTGGACAACAATGAACAAAGAAGCTGAACTGCAGAGATGAGGTGAAAGTAGCTACCTTTGACATCAAGGCCATATTTGACCGAGTGTGGTATCAAGGTGTAGGATTGAACAAAAATCCCCATATTCTGAAATACTGGACCAAAAATTTGGACTTTGCAAATAACTTTTAAAAGCCAAAAACAAGGCAGCTAGGCTATGCTCTGGGAAAATTAGACAGAGATAACTGCTTGGAACCATTGTTCAGCCCGAAAATGCAATTCACACCTCTACTCTAAAGAACAATTAACTAGTTTTTGAGAAGATTTGTAGTTCAGGTTGGGGATGAACTTGTAGACTTGCTCGCCAAGCTGGTGTGTTTGATTGCAGACGTTTCGTTACCCTGCTAGGTAACATTGTCAGTGTGCCTCTGGTGAAGTGTTGGTGTTATGTCCCTTTGTTATTTATATGTTTGCTGAGGTGGTTGGCATCACTTCTGGCTCCGATTTTCAGTGGTTTGTGTATTGGGTTCAGTTCAATGTGTTTGTTTATGGAGTTCCAGTTGAAATGCCAAGCCTCCAGGAATTCCCTGATGTGCCTCTGTTTGGCTCATGCTATTATGGATGTGTTGTCCATGTCGAATTCGTGTCCTTCGTTGTCCGTGTGTGTTGAGACCAGTGAGACTTAGTCGTGTGTCTTGGTGGCTAGTTGGTGTTCATGCATCCTTATTGCTGGTTTTCTTCCCTGTTGGCCTATGTAATGATTCTCACAGTCCTTGCATGGTATTTTGTATATTACGTTAGTTTTATTAGTTGTGGGTATGGGATCCTTTACGTTCGTCAGTAGTTGTCGCAGGGTGGTTGCTGGTTTGTGGGCTACTCTGATACCTAGGGGTCAGAGTAGTCTTGTAGTCATCTCTGATCTGTCTCTGATGTATGGTAGGGTGACTACTGTGTCTGGCCGTGTTGTGTCTTCTTGTTGTGGTCGGTCCCTGAGGTAATGGCAGGTTGTGCTTTTTGGGTATCCATTCCTTTTAAAAACTCTGTATAAGTGCTCCTGTTCTGCTTTGTGCAATTCCAGATTACTGCAATGTGTTGTGATCCTTTTGAACAATGTCCTGATGCAGCTCTGTTTATGGGTATTGGGTTGGTTGCTGGTGTAATTAAGTATCTGGTCCGTATGTGTGGTCTTCCTGTATACACTAGTCTGGAGTTCCCCGTTGTTCTTACATTCTACCATTATGTCTAGGAAGGGTAGTCGGTTATCGTTCTCTTCTTCTTTTGTGAATTTTATTCTAGTGAGGATGTTGTTAATGCATCGGTGGGTTTCTTCTAGTTTTGTGCATTTGATGATCATGAATGTGTCATCTACATAGCAGACCCAGAGTTTGGGTTATATAGTAGGGAACACTATTCATTCTAACCTGTGCATTACTGTTTCTGCAATCAGTCCCGATATTGGGGATCCCATTGGTGTTCCATTGATTTGGTTGTATAAAAGGTTGTTGAAGGTGAAGTGGGTTGTGAGGTGCAGATCCAGCAGTTTCAGGGTGCTGTCCTTGATGCTGTTGGTGTCATGGTGTCCTGCCTTCCTGATTTGTCCAACAGTGTAGCAATTGTCCCTTTGTCCAGGCCAATGTTTATGAATGTAAATAGTGCTGTTACATTGAAGGATATCATTATCTCGTCCTCTTCTATTCTGGTGTCCTTGATGATGTTGAGGAATTCTTGGGAGGAGTGGATGGAGTGGGTAGTGTTGTCAACTAAGTATTTCAGTTTCCGTTGTAGTTTTTGACTAGTGTGTAAGTTGGCATGCCTGGTAGTGAGATAATGGGTCTGAGGGGGACCCCTGGCTTGTGTACCCTGGGGAGTCCATAGAAGTGGGGTATGTTGCATTTCTCCAGCTTCACTTTTTGGTTCTCTGTCTTGCAGATATCACCTGAGTTGTGTAATTTCTTCAGGGTTGTTTTGATCTAGTTCTCTAACTGTGGTATTGGGTCTATCACCATCTGTTGGTAGGTGCCAGTATATGCCAGTAGTGCATGCGCTTTCTCGATGTATTGGGCTCTATTAAGGATTACTGTCAAGTGTCCTTTGTCTGCCAATAGGATTACGATGTTTCTGTCTTTCTTGGGTCTTTCCAGAGATTTCTTCTCTTCTGTGTTGGATGTGTCCCACTTAACATTTTCTGCTGAGTGTTGGGACTATCATCTGTTTGATGAGTGAATCCATTGCTCTTTAGTGTCAATTCCAGTCCAGCCAGGAAGTCAGTCTTTTTGGCGTCTGTGTAGTTATAATTCCATCCGTGTACTAGGACAGTCTTCTCAGTGTATGTGAGTGGTCGTTTTGAGATGTTCTTGAACAATGTTTCTGTGTTGTCCATGTCATTGTTGTGGGTGAGTTTGGATAGTTTGTCTTGTAGGGATATTCTTTTCTTTGTTCTGATCTTTTGTTATTGTATAGTGATGGCTTGTTCCAGTGTGTCCATTCTTGGTCAGTGCATTAGAGTATAAAGTTTTTTGGTGTACAATTTCCCACTCATATTTGTGGAGGCGGTTCTGGGTATTGTTGATCATAACCCTTATCATTCTGCAGCCATTCTGTGCAGCTGTTCATCGTACCTGTGGATTGTTGATAGGTGGTTTATATTTTAAGCATTGCGGTGGTACCTGTTTTCTGAGGCATTCGTGCAGGAAGTATAGTTGTTCGCTGACAACCCACCTCACCTTCAATGACTGTATATTCAAACAACTCATTGGAACAAAAATGGGATCCCCAATCTCAGGACGGTAATGCAAAGATTAGAACTAACAGTGCTCCCCACTATACAACCCAAACTCTGGGTCCGCTATGTAGATGCCACCTTCGTAATTATCAAATGCGCAAAACTAGAAGAAACCCGCCGACACATTAACAACATCCTCACCAGAATAAAATTCACAAAAGAAGAAGAGAACGATAACCGACTACCCTTCCTAGACATAATGGTAGAATGTAAGAACAACGGGGAACTCCAGACTAGTGTATACAGGAAGACCACACATACGGACCAGATACTTAATTACACCAGCAACCACTCCAACACCCATAAACAGAGCTGCATCAGGACATTGTTCAAATGGGCCACAATACAGTGCAGCAACCTGGAATTGCACAACGCAGAACAGGTGCACTTATACAGAGTTTTTAAAAGGAATGGATACCCAAAAAGCACAACCTGCCATTACCTCAGGGACCGACCACAACAAGAAGACACAACACAGCCAGACACAATAGTCAACCTACCGTACATTAGAGACGTATCAGAGATGACTACAAGACTACTCAGACCCCTAGGTATCTGAGTAGCCCACAAAACAACAACCACCCTGCAACAGCTTTTGACGAACATGAAGGATTCCATACCCACAACCAATAAAACTAACCTAATGTACAAAATACCATGCAAGGAAAGTGAGGAACATTACATAGGCCAAACTGGAAGAAAACAGACAATAAGGATACATGAACACCAACTAGCCACCAAGAGGCATGATCAATTCTCACTGGTCTCAACACACACGGACAAAGGACACAAATTTGACTGGGACAACACATCCATAACAGAGACATGCCAGGGAATTCTTGGAGGCCTGGCATTCCAACTGGAACTCCATCAACAAAAGCATTGAACTGGACATGATATACAAACCACTGAGGAACAAAGCCGGAAATGATGCCAACCACCCCAGAAAACCGAGACATATAATTAACAAGCGTGACAGAACACCAATGCTTCACTGGAGGCGCACTGACAATGTTACCTCGCAGGGTGACAAAATATCTGTAATCAAACACACCAGCTTGGTGGGCATGTCTACAACCTCATCCACAACCCAAGCTACAAATCTTCTCAAAAACTTTATTCTCGTAACTATCAGGAAGCCAGTTGCCTGAAAAGGAACACCAGAAACACAATGGATAACACAGATTTGAGAGGAGATAACAGAGCACACAGTCTGCCCAGATCTGGCAGAGAGAGAGAGAGAGAGAGAGACAGCCTTTTCAACAACAAGCTCCTGCAGAAACAGCTTCGCCACAGGCTCCAGGCCCAACAAGCAGCTTCAGAAATAAAAACCACAGAGGGATCCCAAAGAGTTACAGCCCGAGAGCTATCTGCACTGCTATCCCCAGAGGATCCTGACGGCATTCCAGATACCTACCAGCACAGGATGCTCCGTATCATGGCAACCAACTGCAACCAATCATGACCAGCAGACCTGACAACCTTCAAAACCCACCGACCTGACTGACACGGCCTCAGAAACCTCCTGAGGTGAAAACTGGTTCACAAAAACCACCATAAAGTAAAAGAAACCAAGTATTCACCTAATAAGTCCAAAACGCGTCTCACCACATCAGTGGACTCAACCCAGACTGAAGGCCTACACTGTCCGAAGTCCTCATTGAAGCACTGGCTACAGCAAGTGGGAATGGCCATCTGTATTTTAAAATCGTTTTTCTCCCCAGTGGTGAGCTTATATTCTCGAGGCCCCAAAGTATTCCACCTAGCTAACAGGAAGGGGAATGTGGGTGGTGACAGTGCAGGGAATCCCAAGGTTAGGAAGTCTGATTAAAGTGTCTGTGATTGAAACTACTGCTTAGCTTCTAATAGTCGTTAACCTGTGTTTAATTTAATAGTGTATTTAAGTACAGTCCTCTGTGTAATTGATAGTGTCAATTTCACTGTTTTGGATATGCCTTTTTTTTCTTGCAATATACTCACGTTTTGCATTTAATAAACTCAGATATTCTTTTGCCCCTGAAACACCTGTCTACTGCCTTTTTCATTTCACATTTCCCAAATAAGTCGTGTCAGAACTCAGGATCTGGGGGTAATTCGAACCACCCAAAAATCAGCAGTTTTAATGATTGCAAACCAGAAACCCTACAAAGGAGCCCTAGCAGAACTGGAATCAATAGGAATCGGGGGGATAGCTGTCTACTACTTGGAGTCATATCTGACACAAAGGATGTAGCTGTTGGAGATCAGTCACCTCAGTTCCAGGACATTTCTGCAGGAGTTCCTCTTGGTAGTGTCCTTGTCCCAAACATCTTCAGCTGCTTCATCAATGACCTTTTCTCCATCATAAGGTCAGAAGTGGGACTGTTCTCCAATGATAGCACAATGTTCAGCACCATTCACAATTCCTCAATTGCTGAAGCTGTCCATGTCTAAAGGCAGCAAGATGTGTACAGTTGGAACTTGTTTGTGACCTTTCAAAATGAAAATGAGAAAAGAAATAGAGTAAGATGATATCTGAATTTATATAATACTCTTATGTGAGTTAATGTTTAAAATTCAATATTGACATATGGAGTAAGTAAGTCATTTTGTTTTAATAACACAGTCATCTATTTCTTTGCCTATCTGTTCTTAACTTTACACTGTCAGGCAGAAGCAGACTTTCTGCCTCTGAGACCACTGAACATGCAAAGGACAGCTGAGTAACTTGAGTAAGTGCCAAATCTTAATTTGTTTGCTAAGAATACTTAGTCAAGTGTATAGTTTTTTTTAGTTTATGAGATAGAGAAATGCTCTTCAGCACTCTCAAAGAATCATGTTCTCACAAAAATACAGCAGATTATCTTTTCCTTATTCTTTCAGGGCATGAAAGAGTCACTGCTGACATTTGTTGCCTCTCTTTAATTGCCCTTGAATTGAATGGCTTGCTGGACAATTTAGGAGGGCAGTTAAGAGTCAACCACATTGCTATGGGTCTAGTGTGACATATAGAACAGATTAGATAAAGATTTCCTTCCCTAAAGTTAGCAAGTGTTTCCAAATTTGCTACTGATGCAAAACCAAGTAGGAACGTAAGTTGTGAACAGGATGTAAAGAAGCTTCGAGGGGATTTAAGACAAGCTAACTGAGTGGGCAAGAAGATGACAGATGGAACATAATGTGGGAAATGCAAATTTATCAACTTTAGTACGAATAATAAAAATCCAGAGTATTTCTTAAATAGTGAGAGATTGAGAAGTGTAGGTGTGCAAAGGGAACTGGGTGCCCCGGTTTGTTAATCACTAATGGTTGTCATGCAGGTGTAGCAAGAATTAAAAAGTATGTTGGCTTTTTTAGAAAGAGGATTTGAGCGTAGGAATAAAATACGTTGCTGCAAAAGCTACGAGCCTTGGTGAGACAGCAGATGGAGAACGGCATGTAGTTTTGGTCTTACCAAAGGAAGGATAAACTTCACAGTATAGATGGAATGCAACAAAGATTCACTAGACTGATTCCTGGGATGGTGGGATTGTCCAATGAGGACAGATCAGGAAGACTAGACTTTTGAGTTCAGAAGAATGAGAGGTGATCTTTTTCAAGCATTCAAATCCTTACAGTACTCACCAGCTGCAGAAAGGATATTACTCAGGCTAGGGTGGTCAAGAACCAGCAAACAAAGTCTTTAAAGAAGAGGCAAATCATTTAGAACTTGGATGAGGTGAAATTCTTCACTCATTGGGTGGCAATTCTTTTAAATTCTCAATTCCAGAGGATCTGTGGAGGCTCAGTTGTTGACTAACTATCACAGAGATATTTCTAGTATTTATAGATATCAAGGTATATGGGAATAATGAAAGTAAATAGCATTAAGGTGGAAAATAAGTTATGAGCAAGGTGAATGATCGAGCCGGCCAAATTTCACTCACTCCTTTGTTTGTGAAGGATGCTTAAGGAACTAAATGGGTTTTTATTTGCAAAAATAAAGTTGGCGTTGTGACCATTACCAGCTTTATATTAAAGATATATTCACTGAATTCAAGTTCCACCAATTATAATGGTGGACCTTTGTCCCCAGAGCTTTAACCTTGGTCTCTGAACAATGAGCCCAGTGACATTACCAATGTTTTTCCATCTCTCCATAGTTTTTCAGTGATTAAAAAGTGTAATATAGACAAACAACAGGTTTAATACTTGCAAGTTTCAAGCAGGTTCACCTTCTGAGAAAGACAGCAGGCTGACTATAGAGCCAAAAGAATATGTTAACCTTTACAAGATCTATAAATATTTCAAATGCATAGTACAACCTTTCTAAATGCTGGTTAAGCAAAAAGATTGACTAGCATACCTTGTGGCTGGTGAAATTAATGTTGGAGCTGACAACTGACCGTTTTTGAAAATGACAAAGCATTCAAACCTTCTGTCAAATGGCTGATAAATGTGAAGTGATGCTGCATGAAATTACTGTGAGAAGGATTGGTTTGTTCAATGCTCAAGAAAAAACCTTCTAAAGAACAGAAATGCAGCAAGCCTGCAGGCATGGATGCCCAGACATGGGGACTGGAGGAGATCTTGACTCTCACGCGTAGTTGTACAGGTTGGTCAGAACTTCCTTGCAGATGTTCATCTCCATTGTGGCCTGATGAATCAGTTCATCTTGGTCAGAAAGGTGTTATGTAGACATCCATTTACATTTTACCAACAAGAAATACTGCAGTACGGATGCTTGAGAAGTAACCACGATAAACGTTGCTTTTAAACTGAGGTTTGGGGATCTTTTTCTTAGATGTCTGAGCACTCCCCGAGCTCCTGTGAAAGCTTGTATTGTTTAAGAGCTACTTAGAGTTAAGGTATATGTACTTTTAGTTTGCTAGGTAATCCTTAGCTCTTAACAGTCTATTAGCTTGCTGACCAGAATCTGAATAGTAGTAACATTGTTCTGTACATCCATTTCCCATGCTGAAATTATTTGAAATTGACACCCACATTCAATCCTGATCATTTAGAGCCAATAGTCTAACGACTTTCATCCAATAAGCCTGAAAAAAGATCTGCTTTTGAGCTTGAGTGAGAAATCAGTAGTGTGTGGCGTTGTCAGTCTGTTTTCTTTAAAACAACAGTTCATGAAACAATTGCCAGTGAAAGGTCGGTTTAACACAGCTGCTAGAATTATGTTGAAAATTTCGAATCTATAAATTGACACATATCCCTATTGATGAATTCTATTTCTCAAACTACAACTACACATACTGATGAACCAGGACTGACATATCCTCATTTCCCCAAAACTATAATCCTCTGTAACAACATGATTAACTGGCACATTGTTAAGCTGTAAATCTACTCACATCACATAGTTACAATTTCAAGCAGCATCACAATCAATTGCTACTAGTGTGGCAGTAATGTAACTGATAAAATTCTACCAGCATTTTCTAATTCCAATATGTGGATATTTTATCAGACATGTTGGAAAGTTTACAGTGTAAGGGACTGCAAATGAAAAAAAAATAATATTAGCAGTATGGTGACCTCAAAAATATCTAAAAGGTAGCTTCCTTCCTCTGAAAATTTGAATAGTAGTTTAAAAAACATTATGATACCTCAGAACGTTGAAAATACGTATATGTATTATGGAAAATACATACAGCTCTTTCTGGAAGCAAGGTACTGAAAATCCATGTCTATAAAATTCCTTCTTATGAGGAAAAAGCAGGATGATTAAAAGTACTTAACTGTATAAAAGAGCTAATTTATAACGGATTAAAAATATTATAGCTGCATCGATGCCTGAGCTAGTTAAGGTGGTGAACAGCTATGCAACAGAGACCAAGTAGGATGCAAGCTATATCTGTGGACAATTAGCTCATCTTATCTGTAAAGATTCCACTTAGTCGTCAGCATCTCTGGTTTAAGAATCAGAAAATTGCACAGGGCTTCTAATTCCCTGCTGGAAGTGCAGATGTTTGAATGCTGGATGATAGCAAGATAAGTCAGAAAAATCACCCAGTGTTACTAGTTCGCCTGTAGTCACTGAACTGGCTCACACAACGGCAGTTTGCTTTAATATAGTGCCCTTAGAACTGTGAAATGTCCCTAGACATCTTACAGGAATATTATCAAACAAAATGTGACACATTATCACATAAGGAGATATTAGGACGGATCAACGAGGTAGGTTATAAGGTGCCATGAAGAAATTAAAGCACATAAGGAAGTTAGGTGAGAAAATTCCAGAGCTTAGGGCATCTTATATGTGCATGTCATCTTATAATGCTGTATAAGCTACTGCTCATGACTAAGGCTGCTACTACCATCACTTTAAGTGTAGGAAACTACATGGCCTGCTCTGTCTAGAGTAACAGTGAAAAACTACGTTCTCACCTAACTAGAAGAGTTTCTTGCAGTTACCACGATATAGTTGATTGTACATTTGCAACTGGTTACAGATTGATCGATATGATTAACATTGGTACAGAGACTTTGAGGAGGACCAAGTTGTAGATTCATAGAGATGTACAACACACAAACAGACCCTTCGGCCCAACTCGTCCATGCTGACCAGATATCCGAAATAAATCTAGTCCCATTTGCCAGCATTTGGCCCATATCCCTGTAAATCCATCCTATTCATTTACCCGTCCAGATGCCTTTTAAATGTTGTAAATGTACCAGCCTCCACCACTTCCTCTGGCAGTTTGTTCCATACATACACCACCCTCTGTGTGAAAATGTTGCTCCTTAGGTCCCTTTTAAATCTTTCCCCTCTTACCTTAAACCTATACCCTCTAGTTTTGGACTCCCCCACCATGGAGAAAAGACCTTGTCTATTTACCCTATAAATGCCCTTGTGATTTTATAAACCTCTACCCTCAGCCTCAGATGCTCCAGTGAAAATAACCCCAGCCTATTCAGTCTCTCTCTATAGCTCAAACCCTAAATCCTAGCAACATTCTCGTAAATCTTTTCTAAACTCTTTCAAGTTTCACAATATCCTTCCTATAGCAGGGAGGCCAGAATTGAATGCAGTATTCCAAAAGGGGCCTAACCAATGTCCTGTGCAGCTGCAGCATGACCTCCCAACTCTTAAACTCAGTGCACTGACCAATAAAGGCAAGCATACCAAACACATTCTTCACTATCCTGTCTACCTGCGACTCCATTTTCAAGGAACTATGAACCTGCACTCCAAGGTCTCTTTTTTCAGCAATACTCCCCAGCACCTTACCATGAAGTGTTAGGTTTCACTCCTTCATGATCTTAAGCTGGTCGGCGTAAAACTCCATGTGACATCACTATGTTGAATCCTACTTTTCTGGCACCCTTCTGTATTAACCATTTTTCATCATTTCAGACCCATATTAAAATAGGGCTAAGGCAGTTGAAAGCATGGCCACCAATGGTGAGATGAGTAACCTTGGAGATGTACAAGAGCCATGAATATGAAGAATGATTATTTTTGCAAGGTAGAGTGGTATTCCTGGCACCTGAAAAAACTGCATCCGAGCGATAAGATCTTTTTGTTCTTTTTTGTGGAATGCAACCACCACTGGAATTTGTTTTGCACCCTAAATTGTCCTTGAGAAGGTGGGCATAAACTATCCTTTTGACCACTGCAGCTTATCTGGTGTAGGTACAACTGCAGTGCTGCTAAGAAGGAGTTCCAGGATTTTGGCCTAGCAACAGTGAGGGGGTGGCAACGATACTTAATTAATTCCAAGCTGGTATAGTTCGTGGCTCGGAAAGGTACTTGATAATAATGGTGTTCCCTTCCAATTACTGCCCTAAGTGATAGAGGTTAGGAATTTGGAAGATAATGTTGAAAGAGCTTGGTGAATTGCTGCAATGTGTTTTAAATATGGTACATACCATTGCCATTTTCCATCAGTGATGGAGTAAATGATGTAATGGATAGGGTGCCAAGAAGGAAGCTCATTGTCCTGGATGGTGTTGAGCTCCTAGAGTCTTCTACTTACGATCTGCATTCGCTCAGGCAAATGGATAGTATTTTTCACACCCTTGACCTGTTTTTTCTAGTTGTTAGGCAGATTTTGGGGAATCAGGACATGAGCTTACTCTCACTGTAGAATTCCCAATCTTTGACCTGCTAATTTAGTCACAGTGGTCTTTGTAAAACCTTTCATATAACCATTAACTTCATGGCAGCAGAATACCGAACCCTGGCACTCACCTGGGACTGTGAAAAGTTCTCGGGCTACGTTCTAGGCGTCAAGTTCATGAACTAACAGAAGATATGCTTAACACCAAAGAATTGGCAAAGAAAGGTCCTGACGAAGGGTTTTGGCTTGAAATATTGACTTTCCTGTTCCTCGGATGCTGTCTGGCCTGCTGTGCTTTTCCAGCCTCACACCCATAGACTCTGGCTTCCAGCATCTGCAGTCCTTATTGTCTCCAGCTTTTGGCAAAGAAACCTGCCCAAATTCAATGATACAGACTATGCTTTGTGCAATTTGACTATAATCCAGAAAATGACAATAGTTAACTTCAGACTTTTGTTCCTTATCCCTGTGGTGAAGCCTACACAGAATGGTACCTATTTTGTTGAGGAGATGGAGTCCTTTCTTTTCAAATCAATTCCTCCTAGTAACTATTCAAAAAACTGGACAAAAAAAACACTTGCATAACTCAGAAGGCTGGCGCTGAATATTTACAAATACGACAGCACTGTATTGCTGGTTGGCCTGCACATGGATGTATTAATCACATTCTAAAACAATAATTTGAAAAATGCATCTCCTTAGCCTCCTATTCCAATAACAACTGTATGGTTATTCTTAAGGTCCTCAGGGTGAGCATTCTCCAAAGCCTAGGCACAGTCACCTGCACAATATTAAGTGCCAGGCACAGGCCCCCAACTTTGTCTGGCGACCTGGTGTATTGAAGGCAATTGAAGACATGATCTCTGATTTTCCAATGCATGCTGTAGATAGGCAAGGATGCAAAGAACCCTTAATGACCTCAATTTCCCTTCTGGCCAATGGAAATATTTCAAGATACATCAGTTTGTCTTCAGAGTAAAATGTTACTCATTATCATTGACTATCATTCTGATAGCTGGAGGTCAAGTAAATTTATGGCCCCACCTTGATGACGGTTATCGTTGTGCTCAGAGAACTTTGTCATACATGGCATTTAGTGATTTTAGATAACATTTCACAGCTCATTAGTGACTTCTTCAAATACTTCACTGAACTGTACAGTTTTGTGCACATTACTAATTTACCTCAACATCTACAGACCAATGGTGAGGCTGAGTGAATGGGCAGGGTCTGGACTGTCAAGGTCCTGTTGAAGAAAGGTAATGATATCAACCTGGCCTTGCTTAGTTACTGGTTCATATTTTTACACATCAGTCTGACTCTTTCAGATATGTGGAAGTTTACGCACTCAGCTCCAAATTCTCTCTCATACTCTTTGACCAATATCAGTCGTAAATATTTATCAGATTGCTTTAGTATGATGTTGGGTTCTTGTCTGTCAAAAGCATCCATAACTTGGTTAAGAGATTTCTACAATTAATTATCTAACACTTGTATTCATTGGTGTAGATTTTACTTTGTGAAGTTGTGTGAAACAAGCGGTGTCAAATCAGTTCTCTACATTTTTTTTCTCTAATGTACCTTAAAGTCAATGATCATCGCAAGAAAAATAATCAGGAGAGGCTGGAAATCTAATTTCCATTTTCAGTAAGCTGTCAATAAGTTGTCTGTCTTTCAGTGATTAACTATTCAAAAAAACGTCCTTCACGTCATGTATGTAGGAGGCCTGAGAAACTATCTTCTTCTATGCTCAAATTGAATAGGGACTAATGTGACTTAATTAATCTAGATTAGGTTCTCACTGTCTAAATTTGAAGTAGAACTGAATAATTCCTTATCTTTAACACATATTTTCAATTCAGATCCTGTTAAATTCAGCATGAGCATTTAACTTGGAGAGTTTCATGAAGGATTTCTCTCTGTGAACCTTCGTGAGTTATCTCTCCAAATAGATCTTGACTTTATGAAGCGTGTGCATACAAGTATTGGATAACTAATTGTAGAAATTTCTTAACTAGGTTACACACGCTTTTGACAATTCCCCACTGTTTGGCTTATTATTTATGTATAGCGTTCACTTTGGCACCATGCTTGTGCTATTGTGTACTCACCAAAGGCGGTGGTACTTGTCATGGCCAGGATCTTCCAGGATTTCCACCACTGGTGCTATATTTAAAGCCCAGCTGCATACCATTTCAATCACTGCCAGCCATGAATAACCTCTTGTAGAACACATATTGAGTGGAAAGTGAAAAAGAACAGCTTCTGAAGGCACATTCATGCCACGGGTGGCACAGCATTGGAAACAGAAGATCACCTTCATACATAAATCCATTGCTAATTTACATTATGACTCTCAATGTAACTGCAGGTACAAGAATTAAGCCACACAGATTTCCTGTCTTTAACATCATACCATGTTTGAATCCTATCTAAGGGATTCCCGAACGCGGAATATCTTGTCATTGTTCAATGTGGAAACATTGCATGCTTGAAAGCCTTCGTTAGTTAATAACATTATTTTTAAATGAACAACTGGAAAAGTGAAGAAAAGAAAAACAAAAAAAAAGCTGTATTTGCTTCTGAAGATAACAGTCTTTTCAGAAACACTAAAATTTACAGTCAATGAATGATCACTCCACCCAACTCATATCTATTGGAAACAAACGTCATTTCAGTCCTGTCTGGCTTGTTGCACCCAATGTTGAACAGTTCAATCATGCTGAAGGTGGTGTTCCTGCTGCTCCATGTCCTCGTCTTCTTTCTCAGAAGACTACTGCTTCCCTCCCAGCTTCAGTGTCCATCACATCCCCTCTTTGCCTGCTCCAGTTGTATAGGGCACAGCATGAAGATGATGTGTCACTCTCAGTGTGGACTGTATTGAGAAGCTCTTCCAGAACAGTTCGTGCATTGGAGTCTCAGCTTCAGGAGGCTGATCATTTATTCCACCAGGGCCCTGATTCATTGAGCTTACACTTGACTTCAGTCAGGGGTTGCATAATGGAGTAATCCATCATGATTGCAGAGGATAGCTTCATCACGTGGAAGAATCTGACCTTTGATGTGAAGTAGAAACATGAGAGTTTTAAGAATATAGGCATCATGGTTGTTTCTGAGGTACCTGGCACAAATACCTAAGCTATGTTAGAGATGACCACAGATGGGGTACATCAGTTGAATTGCACCATTTTTCTGCTCCTGAAGACACTGCTTTATGACGTAGCACTTACAACACGACACTGTTACAGTCCTTAGCATCCTGTACCTGGGGATGCCAACTATGTTGACAGAAACCTGCTGTGTCTGCTCTGCAGCACAAACCACATCCCAGGAAAACAAGATCAGGCACTGACACAAACAACATTAGTAACAACCTTGATACATGGTAGGTTGAGAATTGAGATCTCACACAGATCTGCTTGGAAGCAGCCAGTTGCATAAACATTTAATGCAGCTGTCACTTTGACAGTCACTGGGAGATAGTCATTTGTTAAATAAATATCATAACTTATTGTCACTCGTGCTTTTACAAAACATACAGTACAAAGTGTTTAAGTTGCCATACGCCAGCGCCTGAATTAATACCAGAAATCACATATTAAAAAATGTTAAGGCAAAGTTCATTTTTGTTTAATTCATGGCTCATGGTTTCCTAAGGTCGAGGAAAGGACAAGAACTGCATTCTCAGAAAGCTGACATTAAAGCCACCACATCTCTGGCCATTGGAATCCTCAGCCAGACTACCATGCTGCTGAAGACATCACAGACATCGCCTCAGGAACCTGCCACTGAAGTAGCCCACTAGGCCAGGCTATTTTGTAGGCTCTGGTTTGTGATCAGTAATATGCTGATTTTTAGGTGGTTCGAATCACCCCCAGATCCTTGGCTCTGACCCTGGACTTACTTAGGAATGTGAAGTGGAGAGGTCTGCTTAGGATCCCTCTTCTAGAGATAGCTGTGGGAATAGCTCTCGGGGAGATAGCTCTCTCAAGTGAGAGCAGGGCCTGCAATTATACTAATTGTAGGTTTCTTCCCTTAATGCCAAATCTGCGCTTGCCATTGTGTTACTGGTGTTCCCTTTGAGGTCAAGTGGCTTCCTGACAGTTAAGAGAATGTGTGAATGTATCTTGATTGAAGTTGAAAGTCCAATATCTTTGTGAATGAATACTGATTGAAGTCGAATGTCCGGTACCTGTATAGATATCAAAATGCCTGTGTTAGATAGCCCAAGGTGTAAAAGTTAGTTCTGGTCTAGTTGATTGTTCTCTTCGAGTTGCAGTGTCAATTAGATTTTCGGGCAGAACAATTGCTTTTCAGACAGCCAGCTCTGTGCCTGTGTAATTTTCCCAGAGCTCAGCCCAGGTGCTACCCCTTTCTTTTAAAAGTTTTGACAAATCCAGGATTTTGGTTTAGTATTTTAGACGATGAGGATTTTTGCTCAATCCTGTATGTTGGAACTCCGGGCAGGTCCTACGCTGCCAAAGTAGAGCATCACTCTACAGGATGCACCCAGGACATGGTGCAAGAACCACGAGAAATGGACCACATCACCTTCGCTGCTGCAGCATCCTCCTAGAACATCCTTCCTCTACCGAAGCTGTTAAAAGAAGGTAAGATGAATTTTGATGTCAATTATATATAAATGAAAAAAAGAAGCATGCTGCAGGCCTGGTGATCAAAAACCGACGGGCTCAGGAGCCTGAACACTTCCTATCTATCCTGCTGCTGCCATTTGGATAGGATGGCCTTTCAGATCACATGTGCTGCCCCAGTGGATGGCACAGTTCTATGATGGTACCCGGGGACAATCTCACCATTTGTTGGCAATGCACCTCACTTATCTGGAAGAGATGGCATAGAGGACAATAGACTCTGTGTCTTTAGTATCTCCTTTGTATCCTGAGTGTAGCTTCAGCTGCGACTTCACGCGGAGGCCTTTCAGCAGTTTGTTGGAGGTTAATGCTGGTCCCAGGGTTGCAGTTGGATTTGTTTGTCCTCAGTTTTCTCTGCCTTTGTTGCACTGTGGTCACAGCGGCAATAACACCTGCTGTGTTTGGATCTGTTATTCATGGTTCCAGTGAAGGTATCAAAGCAAAAGAGGTCCTTCATAGTGTGAGCTGTCAGCACTAACACTCCAAACACAAATGACAATTTAGTATAGTCCTCCTTACAGCGGGACTTGGAGGACTCTGTCAAGGAAGGTATGGAATGCTGCACATAGAACTTGACATTTTGGATTTTATTCTGATGTACACTGAGCAAATCATGGCACATAAATACAGCGGGAGATTGTAAACATAGTAGGATTACTGAAACCTTCCCCATCTAGCATTGCCCAAGAAAAGTAGCAATGCATACAAGAGCATCTGGGAAGCACTTACAGTTGAATGTCAGAGGAAATCATCTCTACGCCTTTGTACACCGTATGAGACCTTGGTTGTCTTTGTGAATTGTGGCCTGTAAGTGTCCCTTTTAAGGTTGCCTGTGATTATTTCTGCTTCACAGAGGTGACTATGATCAATTTGTCATGACCAGTGACATGCTCAAGATTACTTGTGGCTGGGACTTTTATCCCACACAGTTGAATGCTGTATGTGTTCAGAAGAGGATTCAATAACACAGATGGTTTTAACCATTTTCTGAAGAAGGGTCCCAGCTTTCCTGTTCCTCTGATGCTGCCTGACCTGCTGTGTTCCTCCAGCTCCACACTGTGTTATCTCTGACTCTAGCATCGGCAGTTCTTACTATGTCTGGTTTTAACCTGTACTGTGTGAGTGCCCGATAAACGCTATTGCCCCTCACATTACTCACAAGTAGAGTCCACCTGCTCAAATAGAAAAAAAAAATCGCTCTCCCCGCTCTAGAACTCTTTATGATCCAACATCGTCCAACACCAGTTTGACACCATCCAGGACAAAGCAGCCTATTTGATTGGCACCTCATCCACAAACTTTCACTCTCTCCACCACTGACGTTCAGCAGCAGTGTGTTATCCACACATTCACTGCAGAAATTCACTGAAGGTCCTCAGAACAGTACCTTCCAAACCCACAAATACTACGATCTGGAACGACAACGGCAGCAGATAGATCGGTACATGCATATGCAAGATCCCCGCCAAGCCACACACCATCCTGTCACGAAAATATATTGCCGTTTCTGCACTGTCACAAGATCATAATCCTGGAATTCCCTCCCTAATGGCTTTGCAGGTCTACCTACAGCATATGAACTGTAGTGGTTCAAGAAGGCAACTTACCACCACTTTCTCAAGGGCAACTAGGGCTGGGTCAAACCCTGGTCCAGCCAGTGACACACATGTCTCTTGTCCCATGTCCCAAGAGTGAATTCAAAAAAAAGGTTACAGACGATTCAGTCTTGCTGTTAACATATAGCTACTAAGCCCTTATACTACTTTAGTCAACATGATGTAAAGAACATTCTGAGGTCCTGATCTGAGCCTGGAGATGAAAATTTAAATAGACAAGGTCCATTTAGAAGAAATTACCGAGAAAGAAAAATAACCTTCAAAATAAGCAAGTTGGTCTATAACATGTATAGTAATTACATAGTCTATTATTTACGCAATTTCCATCAGTAAACAAAACAGAGGTTTATCAATTCACACTTGGATTTGACTCATTAAATTGTTTTGGCAGTTGGTTTTTCACAAGTATAAATGAATGTCTAATACTGCACAGTGGGTATTGTCTTTCAATGCACAAATGCTCTTGAGAGAAGGCACTGAAATTTGATTGGAAGAATGGTATTTAAATTTCCAAAATTATAATTCAGTAGCAAAATACACAAAACTGAAAATTCTGGACTAAATGCTAAATTGTGCCTAATCATTTCACTAGCTGGGACAAAGACAAATAGAGAATTTGTTCCTTGATAATGTAAAAAAGTTGTGAAAAAAAACAGGAATAAATTAAGAAGTGCCAGGCAAATATGGGGCTGAAGAGATGCTGGCCCCAAGAAATTGACATCATCTAGATAGAAGCACTACATGAACAAAATTCTTCCCCACAGACTTCAGGGAAGGAACATCAAGGATGAAGGAGATTGTACATTGTGAGAGAGACAGAGAAAAATGTAATAGAGAGAAAGGAAGACATTTGTACTATGGTTTTTAGGGACTCAAGCAAATAATGTATCTTTGAGGAAGCAAATGTGAAGGGAGGTTTGGGAAAATAAGCGGAAACTGGAGTAAGGGTCAGAGAAATTCTAGTTTCAAGATGTGTAACAGTGAGAGGAGGGTAAAGGTGAAATAGAATAGGGAAGTTGAATGTGCAGTCTAAAAGTAAAATAATGGGCAGAATATTATGTTTTGAGGAGAAGTGTGGAGACAGATTAAAAGCAGGAGGTATTTTGCATTGGTGACAGGTCAGATTTTCTCACATAATTTTGTTCTTCTCATCTCATTGCATGGTCATCTCAATTTTAAAGGAAGTTCCACCCTGTGCTGGGACATTCCAAGCTTCAACTTCCAGACACCATTTTTAAAAGTCATCCTGATTCATATTCTGCAACCCAGGAGCATCACTGATTATTAGCCTCTATACCCCACCCATCCTGGAGATGGCTGACACCAGTCAAAAAGCAGCATCGTAGTTCAGTGATACACCTTAAAAGTTCTCCTGAAGTCAGTCCAGGAGAGAATGACAAGTTCTTTTCTCTGGAGATGACAATAAGAGGTCATTCAATTAATGAAGGCAGCCTAGACTGAAATAGCTGCAGAGGTCGCCATGGATGACCCAAGAGACCTTGAATCCAGTGCCACTAAAAGAAAAATGAGCTGTTGTTCCCAATCAGTATATGTTCCACTATCTATTCAATGGTTCTCACCTCTGTGAATGTGAGTTAGCATTGGAAGGTTGCCACTGCAGAGAACTGACACACAGAAAATTGGCTACCAGGCATCTCCATCAGATGCCTCATGTGTACAATCGATATCTGTCACTTCATTTCAGATATCAATGTAGCACTACTGGCACCACAGTGGTACTGTCTTTCATACCTCTGACAGGGTTCACACTTCAAATGTAAAAAGAGCTACAACACCTAGCAGTTCACACGCTGACAGCTCACTGATATTCTCTTTTATTCATGGATTATGGAATTTGCTGGCTGGACCAGCATTTATTTCCCATCCTGAGTTGTCCTCAAGAAGGTGCTAATGAGCTGCCTTTTTGAATATTGCAGTCCATTTTCATCAAAATTAGGAGAATGTGTACATCTGATAGCTTTTCTCCAAATTAGGCTAAGGACTTCGCTACATAATATGATTTCAAGATGAAAACCTCACAGGTATCTCAGGCACAGACATCATACCATGCTTGATTTATTTGCATCAACTCCAGCTCTTTAACATCACTATACTACCTCTCAATCAGATCGCCAATAACACCTCATTTCCATATGTCACATTGGTGGGGAGGTGGAGGTGTAGGGAAACTGTCACTGAACAAATAATCCAGACACCAAGGTTTGTGCTCTTGGGTCATGGATCTGAATTCTAACAAGGCAGGTGGGAAATAAATCTGAAACAGCTGGTCTAATGATGATCACGAAAACATGGATAATTGTTATAACATCTCACCTGGTTCACTAATGCTCTTTAAGGAAGGAAAATCTGCCAACCCCACCTGGAGTAGCTTGTAAGCGACAATGTGCAAGCCACACGATGTATCCAACGGTGATAAATTCTGATAAAAGAAATGAAACAGATGGACCCCTTTGAACAGTTGTGCTGGAAATGACAACAGCACACACTGTCCTGTCAACCCTCCTTGTGGGGGGTCAGTCTGTGAAACAGCTCTCTAAATATTGGAACAAAAACAGAAGTTGCTGGAAAAGCTCAGCAAGTCTGGCAGTATTTGTCAAGAAAAATCAGAGTTAACATTTCAGGTCCAGTAGTACTTCCTTAGAATGGAAGGGTCATCAGACCCGAAACATTAACTCTGCTTTTTCTTCACAGATGTTGACAGAACTGCAGAGCTTTTCCAGCAACTTCTGTTTTTGTTCCTGATTTGCAGCATTCACAGTTCTTTCAATTTTCACAACAAATATTGGACTTGTGCCAACCTTACAGGGCCCTGTGAAGTCTCATGGTTTCAGGTCAAAGATGGACAAGGAAAACCCCTGAGAAATTTGGCAAGATCAAAGTATCATACCTAATTGCAGGAATCTTTCAACTTGCTACGTTCACCTACGGTGTATCAACTTGTATGGGAACCTAGAACTGTTTCAGTAGCAGGAAATTTGGCTGATTTCTGCATCCTATCTGCTGACCTCATAGTATGCTGCTTATAGCTATCACCATACATACTTTCCAAAGACACCCAGATATCTCTTAAAGCACTAAAGCACAATGCTATGTGTATTCTCAACTTCCTTCCTTCTTTCCACTGGAGTATTGATTGGATCACAAACTAACAGAAACCAAGGCTATGAAAAGCGTGATTGAGTTCAGATAAGGAGCGCTCAATATAGCCATGATAGGGGATAACTTATCCCTGCAGAGCCCAAACTTGGATGAGGGAAGAAACATCAGTTAGCTCTCACACTTCAGTCAGATGCTCCAGGAAAAACAATTGAGTAATGGTTGACACCTTTGCTCCTGTGCCCATCGGGCATAATGCGTCTACCTTCTTTTACCTGCCTGCACCATCACTGTTCTTGAAGACACATGCCAGCCATCTCCAATTGGTTAGCATCAGGCCTCACTGGAATGTCAGGTGTTACATGTAGCAGAGCCCCCACTTGGTGTAAATCTGCGAGCCGCTCTCATCACTGTTGGAGAAAAGGGTAGGTAGTGAATGCAGATTGCCAAATTCAATGACAAAGGTATTTACCACAAACCAAAAACACCCATAGATATCCTTAAACCTGTTACTGCCATGGACAGTGGCTTAACTGGAGAAAATATCACTACTCATTTCAAAGATGGACATTGGTGAATTGGAGGGACCCAAGATGAAGCAGCTTGTTTCTACTCTCACCAAGTATGGGATGACTTTCAGTCAAGATGATAACAGCGTGTAACCTGGTAGGCCACAGGATTGTGACCTTTGAGACTGTCCAGTAAAGAATCCTTATCATGGGATTCCAGCCCATGATTGGGAGGAAGAAAGTCTTTGGAGCCAGGTATCATCAAGTTTGTATACCTGACCCACAGTCCTCAAGAGATTAAAAAAAAAAGAAAACTGAGGATCTGTGTTGATTACCAAGCACTCAATGCAAAGTTTCATAAGAATACGGGCCCTCTCCCTATGATTGAGGAAGCATTACAAGTCCTCAAAGGTACAAAGAGTTTTTGCAGTTTTGGTGTGGTCCATAGTTATTAACAATTACCCATCACTGAACATGAAATTGAAAAAGACAGCATTCCCAACAGGCATAGGGGGACTTTATTAATAGACAAGGTTTGTAATGCCTTTGCCACCTTCACGTGTGTGATGATAAAGCATTTTGCAAACTTAATTTCCAGTCCATCCTGATGTATCTAGATTATATCGTCATCTTCAGCTTAACACGCAAGGTGACTCGTGCCAGACAAGACACCACCTTAACTCACTTGTGGCAGAATCATATGACACTAAACCTGGTGTCCAAGGTGGTGTCCACAAGATGGTGAGAAGAGACATAGGAGAAGGTGCCTCAAGCCTCAAATTTTTTGAACTCAATTTTGAGTCCCGAGGCTGTAGAGTTCCCGAGTGGAAAATGAGGTGCTGTTCCAGAAGGCTGTAGAATTCCCAAGCAGAAAATGAGGTGCTGGACTCAATATCACGTTCAACAATTTTAGGGCCTGAGGCACCTTCTCCCATGTCCTTACCCCAACTCCCACACTCTAGGCCTTGTTGTCACATGGTCTGCTATTATATGCACTCATTATTAGCCACTAATAGATCCCATTTGTAATTATTCATTCTCCTGGCTGATCATTATCCATTCCTTTGTTCAATCATTCTTCTCTCTCTTTGAGCTCTATTTCCACCTATCATTTATCCTTAATCCCTCACTGCATCCTATCTTCTGTATGAAAAAACAACTTTTTTTGAGTTACCATTAGTTTTGAGGAAGGGTCACTCGACTCAAAATATTAACTCTGAATTCTCTCAACAGATGCTGCCAGACCTGTTGAGCTTTTCCAGCAATTTTCGTTCTTGAGCCTGTCAATTATACCCATTCTTCCAGGTTTCATGTTGAATGCAATATTTAACCAGTAGCTTCACAGAATTGTATATAACTTCAGTGTAATTCTTTCATATTAAGGATTTGGTAAATTTTGAACCCTAAAACTCTGGTCTTAAAAGCATAGGTAACAAACAATCCATTCATTTTATTTCAATTTCCAGAAAAAAAATTGAAAGTCATTCAGCTGTTCATTTCACTAGGACGCCTAGATTATCCGTACTTCTGGATTTTCTGCCTATAAATTTTTCTCTCATGTTTTCTTCATGAATAAACAATGGGTGTACAAGATCTATCAAATTAGAATCATTCTTTTTGATCTGTTAAACACTGCTCTATAATAACTGATATGTTCAGTTTAAAATTTAATGTCATTCCCAGATCCCTTTCAACTAAACCCCAGCTAATTCAATGCCATTCATCAAGTATCTTAATTACTTGTTTTGCCTTCAATGCATGATACAGTACACATTTCAATATTGAAATCTTCTGACTTGTATTCAACAGAAGGAGCAAAATTATTTAGCATTCTGTTTATGTTGCTACTTTACAGTAACTTAAGTACTGATACCATCACTACTGATTTCTATCGAGCTCATCCTGAGCTATTTCTACATCTTTCATAATACACTTATGACATTTAATTTGCCTTCCACTTATCTGTATTGAATTTTGTCTATATTCTGAGTACTTGCTCGTATTGGTTTCAAACAATCTGCCTCAAACTCCAACATTTCATATGTGGATAGATGTATTGTAACAAAATGGAAATGAGGAAAACATTGCATCTACAACGTTTTACATCAAATACTCTTAACACCAGCTAGCTATTATTCCTTTGTATTCAATGTTGAGGAATAAGAAGAGGAGGCACAGGGGCCTGAACCATATGTGGGACCTATACAGATATTCTGACGACACGTTCCTGCAGAGGTCCCATCTGGTAAAAGAATGATTCTCCATAGATTTCTTTGCAAAACAAGCTCTGCTATCAGAGTGGTGTGACACCCCAGTAGAAGCCAAGGAACTTGCCAAGTGATTAACATGGTACTAGAGAATCAGTCGATTTGTGCACAGCATCAGGATGAGCCAAAGTGTCCAGCTGTCATTTGCACTGGTATAATGACGCACCACAAAAAAGACCAGGCCAATATTTGTGTCCTTTTACAATTCTTTTATATACTGTTGTACTCTATTGCCCCAGTTTAGTACAAGCTGTGAATGTGCCAATTTACATTGCATTTCTAAATGTAGATCAGAAAGCAAAAGGGCTGCTGCTCAGCTTGATATCATCTTTTGCTCTTTCAGTGAACTGCTTACCTCTGAACTTTATCTGGGAGAACTATTGTTTTAAGCTGCAGAATTGGTCTTTTGTATATAACATTATTTGTGGTTTTCTATAAGTCTAGATTCTTTTATTTGTTTATGGGATGTAAGCATCATTGACTAGGCCAGCATGTATTGCCTATTCCAATTTGGCTTTGAGAAGGCGCTGGTGAGCTGCCTTCTTGAACTGCCACAGTCTATTTGTTGTAGTTACACCCACACAGTATTAAGCAGAAGTTCCAGGATTTCGACGAAGCAACAACAAAGGAATGGTAATGTAATTCCAGATGAAGATGGTGTGTGGCTTGAAGGGGAACTTGCAGTTTGTGGTATTTCCATGCATCAGCTATTCTTGTACTTCTAGATAGAAGAGGTCGTAGGTTTGGAAAGTGCTGTCATGGTGAATTGCTGTTAGTTTTTCAAGTCACATGCTTGGCCTTCACTTTGTTCCTATCTGTAAAGACTACAATTCAATTGTACAGCATTTTTGATCTAATATGGAATGATTTTGCAAAGTTGTATTTGAATCTTCAGCAGTAATCATTTCTGTTTTATTCTTTGGCCTTTTGAAGTTTTGTGTATTTTTCTGAGTAGTTGCCCTCACTTATTCCCCTTCTATTTTTCTGTACTACTTCAGTGGTACAGTGTCAACACCAGGTTACCAAGTACTGTGCAGCCAGCAACATTGTAATTATTTTTAATCAAACAGTTCAAACATGTCATGACATTCCTCTGAATCAGATGGGACTTGAAAGCAGAACCTTCTTCCCCAGAGGAAAGGACACCACCAAACCCTACTATATGTACCCTGTGTACTTAATATTTCTTGGTTCACTTTGTATTGCCTTATTAAATCATCTAGGATTCTTAATGTGTAATTATTTAGATGGTTCAGAGTACATCATTAAAAATATTCCTTCTCTCTGCAGCTGAAGCTTTATCAAAGCAGTATTTCAGCAATTAAAGATCCGCCCCAGTGTTTGAAAAATGTGTTACATTTAAGTTAACTGCCTTGAATATTGGTTTGCAGCATTGATTTGACCCATATTTTGTCAAATTTATCAACGTAATTGTTGTTGTCATTCAAGATTGCAGCTACAGAACTTCCAGTTCCTATTGTGTTAGTGAGCAGATGAAGCTATGTTTTGGAGTATTCTTAACGTTCCGCTGACAATAATGAATGACACTTGTGGTCAGACTTTGTACCACTTAGACAATCTAAATGGGGAAAGGCTTCAGAAATCTGAAGCAACAAAGGGACTTGGGAGTCCTAGTTTAAGATTCTCTGAAGGTTAATGTGCAGGTTTAGATTGCAGTTAAGAAAGCAAATGCCATGTTAATATACATTTTGGGAGAGTTACAATACAAGCGGAGGGTTGTACTGCTGAGGCTGTATGAGGCTCTGGTCAGATTGCATTTGGAATATTGTGAGCAGTTTTGGGCCCTGTATCTAAGGAAGGATGTTCTTGTCTTGGAGGGGGCCCAGAAAAGATTCACAGGAATGATCTTATGAGATGTGGTTGAGGACTCTGGGTCTGTACTTATGGGAATTTAGAAGGATGGGGGATGATCTCATTGAAACTTATAGAATACTGTATAGAGTAGGTGTGGAGAAGATGTTTCCATGAGCAGGAGAGACTAGGACTCAAGGGTACAGCCTCAGAGTGATCCCAGAAAAAAGTTAGAGAATTAAAACATGGTCTAACTCCTAAGTAACTATTAAACTGAACTCCCAACTCACTATCTCACTCTCCCAACTAAACCCTTCCCCCAAACTCCTGGCAGAGGAAGTTCCAACAGCCCAATAGGGCCACATCAAAAACATTTCAAGTCAACAATCTGCAAAGCTTCCCTTACAGAGGTCAATAGCAAACAATGTTAAAGAGCAGACTATACCATCCTGGTAACACTATGAATTCCACTCGAGAAGAACTCTGGAGACACATCAAAGCTGCAGTACTATATATAATCAATCAATATACAAAATCAAAATTCCCAGAGGAGATGCTACAGTCAGTCATAGATCACTGGTCAGAGCTCTTCAAAATGCTCTCCAGCATCAAGTGCACAGTACATGATATTGCCATCAAACACATCAAACAACTGCCTATCAAAAAAGAACTGAATGAAACTCTAAGTCTAGAGACTGTGGCCACCATTAACCAGATAAAGAACAACTAACCTGCAGAGGTAGATAGAATTTCACCTGAAGCCTTGAAGCCTGGTAGTCCTACCTTACATACCAAGTTCCATGAGTTATTCAAAGCCTACAGAGAACACTATAGGATTGCACAGGCTCTCGCGAGGTTGTTATCACCTTGTACAAAAACAAAAGAGAAAAGTCACATTGCTCGAAATGTCATGGGATCATTCTCCCTTCTATTGCCGAGATGGTCCTGGCTAGAATATTCATCAACAGGCTGGTGCTGATCTTTGGGGAACAAAATTTTCCAGAGAGTCAGTGTTGTTTCAGAGCAAACAGTGGCACCGCAGACATGGTATTTGTATAGACTACAAGAAATGTTTCCTGGCAAAACACTACCCCTGTAGAACTCACCAAGGCATTCAACACTGTGGGCAGAGTTATACATTGGAAAATGTGAACATTCAGATTCCTGACCATTTTGAAGCAGTTTCAGGAAAATACATATGGACAAGTCAAGCACAATAGTGGCCTCTCAAGTGCTTTCTGAATCTCCATTGGTATGAAGAAGTATGTGTTCTGGCCTTGTCCTTATTTACCATTTTGTTCAGTCTAATGATACAGTGAACTAGGGAAAAACCTTTTCCAGGTGGTGGAGGTCTTTTCAACTGCAGGCATTTTCAAGCTCACATAAAGATACTTAAAAAAAAAACTCATTCATTAACTTCTTTTTACTGATGACTGCACTCTCAGGGTCCACATTCATTCAGACCTATAAGGTCAATAGCACATTTTTCTGGGGTCACAATTCATAAGAACGTAAGAAATTGGAGCAGGGGTAGGCCATCTGGCCCATTGAGCCTGCTGTGCCTTGAATTGAAACATTTGCACCAAAAGGCCACTCTGTTAGTAGGCCAAGCAGCAGTTTTTACAAAGCCAACAGGCTTTTGAATTTTGCCAATCAATTTGAACCAGGTACTTAGATACCAAAAAACCTATCAAATTTAAATCTGATGGTTTTGACAACATAAGACCAATCTGATTGTAAGAAATATTGATATGTCATCAAGGGTATAAAAGAAGGGGGTAGTTAGACAGAACAGCAAAGCTAACTGCATTCTGACAGAGCTAACAGCCCTCAGCGCTCAAGAGAGAATTGTTGGCTGTCACAGCCTCTTCTGTGTCTTAGAGAAAGCACCATTTAAATAACAAAGGTACCAAGGCACAGCTAGTTAATATTCCTGACAAAAGAATCAATGGAAAAGGCACAGAACACTCCAGAAGACGTAACCTGGCTGTAATTTGGAGAGACCAAATGCTTTTTTTTTAAATATAAGTGGGACTTGTATTTATTGTAACAGCATACCATTAGAATCTTGTTTTATTTGGAAATAGTAGTTAGAAGGGATTTATTCGGTTTGTTAATAGTTTGGTAAATTTGTTCACTGTTACAGTAAAATAAGTAAATTGTTTACTTGTTGATTGTAAAGTGAGTGTCAAGTATTTATTTTATTTAACCAATAGAAGTTGCTGAAAGGCAAGTTACACCATTTTTCACACTTGTTTTACAGATTATAGAATGAGGTGTCCCTCTTTGGGTGTTTCAGTATTAGTTCTCAGAGAAGGGTCAACCTCTGCTTTTCAACCGAATGGGGGCTCATGTCCAGGATTTGGACAGATCTGGACAGGTTTGAACATATTTAAGTTATGAAAGGTCCCAGCAGATTTGAATGGACTTGAGGGCTAGTATCCTAGATCTTTTTAAAAAAATCTTAAGTGAGAAGTGGAAAATCCTTTTAATTTCGGTTGCTTGTTGTGGGTTAAATCAAAAGTGGGGAAATTGCTCTTAACATTACTTAAAGAGGTTCTGGGGGTCGAAGATGCTTCCCAAATTTGCCAAGAAAGTTTATAAAAGACAGAAAAAGGTGACACTTTTAGAATTAGCAGATAGACTAAAATTTACTTTAACTAGGGATGATAAGAATGCTTAAATTGTAACAGAGTTCTTCAAGCATTTAGGTTTATCAGAGAAACAGTCAAGTGTAGTGGAGTTGGAAAAAAAATAAATTGAAAATGAGACAGTTGGAGTTAGAGGGCTAAGAAAGGGAAAGAAGAGCCATGGTAGAAGAGAAAGAAAGAGAAACAATATTCCTAGCTGAACAGAAAGAAAAGGAGAAACAAGAAAGAGAAAAGAGAGAGAGTTTGAACTCCATAAGTCGATGGTTAGATAGGAAAGTCAACTTAAAAGGATGGAGAAGGCATTGCTGACAGAAGAATCGATGGAGAAGGCACAGAACATTCCAGAAGACATGTCACCTGGCTGTAATTTTGAGAGGCTAAATTCTATTTTTATATATATATAAGTGGGCTTTGTATTTATTGGAATAGCATACCATTAGAATCTTACTTTATTCAGGAATAGTTAGTAGTTAGAAGGGGTTTATTTGATTTGTTAATAGTTTAGTTAATTTGTTCACTGTTAGAGTTATTAATAAATTGTTACTTGTTGATGTTAAAGTGAGTGTCAGGGATTTATTTTAACCACTAGAAGTTGCTGAAAGGCAGGTTACACTACTTTTCACATTCCTTTTACAGATTATAGAATGAGGTGCCCCTCTTTGGGTGTTTTCGTTTTAGCTCTCAGAGGGAGTCAACCTTTGCTTTATAACATTGATTTTTCGTGGATTCAGCTCCACTTACCTACCCACTCACGATAACCCTTAGTTCCTTTACTGTTCAAAAATCTACCTATCCACTGCTTCACTGAGCAGGGAAGTCCACAGATTCACAACCCCTTAGGTGAAGAAATTCCTCTTCAACTCAGTCTTAAATCTGCTCTCTCCTATTTTGAGACTATGCCCCCTAGTTCTATTTTCACTCACCAGTGGAAACAACCTTTCTGCTTCTATCTTATCTATTTCCTTCATAATTTTATATGTGTTAAGATCCCCCTCATTCTTCTAAATTCCAATGAGTGTAGTCCCAGTCCACTCAATCTCTCCTCATAAGCGAACTCTCTCAACTCTGGAATCAACCTAGTGAACCTCCTCTGCACCCCTTCCACCCTTTCTCAAGTAAGGAGACCAAAATGTACAAAGTACTCCAGGTGTGGCCTCACCAGCACCCTATACAGTTGCAGCATAACGTCCCTATTTCTAAACTCCATCTCTCCAGCAATGAAAGACAATATTCCATTTATAGAGACAACAAGGTGCAGGGCTGGATGAACACAGCAGGTCAAGCAGCATCATAGGAGCAGAGAGGCTGACGTTTCGGGCCTAGACCCTTCATCAGAAAAGGGGGAGGGGAAGGGGGTTCTGAAATAAATAGGGAGAGAGTGGGAGGCGGATAGAAGATGGATAGAGGAG
This sequence comes from Rhincodon typus, assembly GCF_021869965.1. NCBI lineage: Eukaryota > Metazoa > Chordata > Chondrichthyes > Orectolobiformes > Rhincodontidae > Rhincodon > Rhincodon typus. Next base: position 45,990,635 of record NC_063343.1, on the reverse strand, counting down.
AGGATAGGTGGAGAGGAAACAAACAGGTCGAAGAGGCGGGGATGGGGCCAGTAAAGGTGAGTGTAGGTGGGGAGTTAGGGAGGGGATAGGTCAGTCCAGGGAGGACGGACAGGTCAAGGGGGCAGGATGAGGTTAGTCGGTAGGAGATGGAGGTGCGGCTTGAGGTGGGAGGAGGGGATAGGTGGGAGGAAGAACAGGTTAGGGAGGC
>NC_063343.1:45984442-45990027 GCF_021869965.1 Rhincodon typus | reverse complement strand
AGACAGAGAGGTCCAGGAAGGGGAGAGAGGTGTTAGAGATGGTCCAGATAAACTTAAGGTTGGGGTGGAACATGTGAGTGAAGTGGATGAACTGTTCGAGCTCCTCGTGGGAGCACAAGGCGGCGCCGATACAGTCATCAATGTAACAGAGGAAGAGGTGGGGTTTAGGGCCGGTGTAGGTACGGAAGAGGGATTGTTCCACGTAACGTACAAAAAGGCAGGCGTAGCTTGGGCCCATGTGGGTACCCATGGCTACCCCCTTTGTCTGTATGAAGTGGGAGGAATTGAAAGAGAAGTTGTTGAGGGTGAGGACGAGTTCGGCTAATCAGATGAGGGTGTCAGTGGAGGGGGACTGGTCGGGCCTGCGGGACAGGAAGAAGCGGAGGGCCTTAAGGCCATCTGCATGGGGAATGCAGGTGTAGAGGGACTGGACGTCCATGGTAAAGATGAGGTGTTGGGGATTGGCGAATTGGAAGTTCTGGAGGAGGTGGAGGGTGTGGGTGGTGTCACGGACATAGGTAGGGAGTTCCTGGACCAAGGGGGAGAAAATGGAGTCCAGATAGTTGGAGATCAGTTCGGTGGGGCAGGAGCAGGCGGAGACAATGGGTCGACCAGGGCATTCAGGTTTGTGGATTTTGGGAAGGAGATAGATGCGGGCAGTGCGAGGTTGGGGAACGATGAGGTTGGAGGCCGTGGGTGGGAGGTCACCTGAGGTGATGAGGTTGTGGATGGTTTGGGAGATGATGATTTGGTGCTCAGGGGTGGGGTCATGATCAAGGGGGCGGTAGGAGGTGGTGTCGGATAGTTGGCGTCTGGCCTCGGCGATGTAGAGGTCAGTGCGCCATACTACAACTGCTCAACCCTTGTCCGCGGGTTTTATGGTGAGGTTGGGATTGGAGCAGAGGGAGCGGAGGGCTGCACGTTCTGCAGGGGAGAGGTTGGAGTGGGTGAGAGGGGTGGAGAGGTTGAGACGATTGATGTCACGACGGCAGTTGGAGATGAAGAGGTCGAGGGAGGGTAGAAGGCCTTGGGGTGGTGTCCAGGAGGAGGGGGTGTGTTGGAAGCGGGAGAAGGGGTCAGTAGAAGGAGAGTTAGGTTCACGGTTGAAGAAGTAAGCGTGGAGGCGCAGGCAGCGGAAAAACTGCTCTATGTCCAAGCGTGAGCGGTATTCGTTGATGTGTGGGTGGAGGGGGACAAAGTGAGCCCTTTACTGAAGACTGACCGTTCGTCCTCAGTAAGGGGTAGGTCTGGGGGGATGGTGAAGACTCGGCAGGGCTGGGTGCTGCTGTCTCCTCTGGAGCTGCTGGCTGTGGAGGCAGTGGGCGGAGCGACGTCGGCGTCGGCTGTGGGCGGAGTTACGTCGGCGTCGGCTGTGGGCGGAGTTACGTCGGTGTCGGCGGTGGGCGGAGTTGCGTCGGCGGTGGGTGGAGTTGCACTGGCGTTGGCGGTGGGCGGAGTTGCGCCGGCGGTGGGCGGAGTTGCGGCCGCGTCGGTGATGGGCGGAGCGGTGTCGGCGGTGGGAGGAGCGGGGTAGGCAGCGGCAGTAGCAGTGAGGGTGGTCGCGACTTCAGTGTCGGTGGCAACGGCAGCGATGGTGTTCGCTGTCCCGGAAGTGGGGAACCCAGCGGTGGCGGATGTGATGTCATCTGTGGGTTCTCCGATAGTGGCCTCATGGCCAATGGTGGCGGGCACATTGTGGGGAAGGTCCTGGGTACGGCTGGGGATTTGGGGGGGTGGAGGAAGCCCGTTTTGGGTGGTAGGCACCGGTAAGTTTACTGTACTTACGGTTTTTAGTGTCCAATAAAGCTGAGTAGAATTGTGAGTTCAGGCTGTGGATTCTACGAAGAATAAAAAACAGGAGAGGTCCTTTGCAGGTCTGGGAGAGGGAGGCTCTGAGCTGGGGTAGGCTTGATTGTCGTGCCTGGAGATGCCGGCACATTGCTGCAAGTGTGTGTTTCAGGAGTCGCAGGGAGAAACGCTTCTGAAGGATCTCAATGCCATGAGTGTAGATATTGTCACGGTTGGGGCCAAATTGGGAAGGCTTGAATGTGGATTGTAGTCCATTGGGGATGATCTGGTTCCGTAGGCAGGTGCTAAGGAAGGTGATGTGGCTGTAGTACCTGGTTTGCTTCAGGACATGGTCGAGCAGTTTCAGGGTCGAATGCTTCAGGACAATATTCCATTTGCCTTCTTAATTATCTGCTGCACCTGTAAACCAACATTTTATGATTCATGCACATGGGCACCCAGGTCCTTCTACACAGAAGCAAGGTGTAATTTTTTTTTACCATTTAAATAATAATCCATTTTGCTTTTATTCCTACCAAAATGGATGACCTCACATTTACCATCATTGTACTCCATATGCCAGACCTTTGCCCACTCACTTAACCTGTCTATATCTCTCTGCAGACTTTCAGTGTCCTCTGAACACTTTGCTCTACCATTCATCTTCGTGTCATCTGTGCACTTTGAGAAACTACAGTTGTTCCCCAACTCTAAATCATCTATGTATTCATTAGGCAAAAAATTAGTTTAAAAAAAGCAGAAGTCTTATGTCAGCCTACACCACAAGAATATAGACCATTAAGCATTGTAATTGAAGGAATTGGGCTAGAAGCCAGAGAGAATCATCTCATTTGATACCATCATAGAGAAGGAAGTGGACAATAAGCTATCAAAAGCAAATAGCACATTAGGCAGACTCTACAAACAAGTGTGGAAAAACCACAGCCTTAGAGCATAGACAAATACAGTGTACAAAGTCATACCCTTGACCAACTTTTCACTTGGCACCAATGTATGGATACTGTACTGTTGTTATGTATGCCGTCTAGAATGTATCCATTAGTGTTGCCTTTGCAATATCTTCAAGATCTTCTGGAAGGCCACATCATAAGCATTGAAACTAGCCGACATGACCATCATCAAGGCCATCCTTTAAGGTAGCCAACTGTGTAGGGCTGATCACATTGCCCAGATGGACAATAGTCACTTACCCAAGATAGAGATACAGAGTCATACAGCATGGAAACAGATTCTTTGGTCAAAGTCATCCAAGCCGACCAGACATCCCAATCTGACCTAATCCCATTTGCCAGCATTTTGCCTATATCCCTCTAAACCTTTCCTGTTCATACACCCATCCAGATGCCTTTTAAATGTTGCAATAGTACCCACCTCTGCCACTTCCTCTGACAGCTCATTCCTGTGCATGAAAAAGTTATCCCCAGGTCCCTTTTTAAATCTTTACCCTCAACTTAAACCAATGCCCTCTAGTTTTGGATTCCCCCACACTAGGACAAAAGCCTTGGCTATTCACCTTATCCATGCTGCTCATGATTTTATAAACCACTATAAGGTCACCCCTCAGCCGCTGATGCTTCAGAGAAAAGATCCAACCTATTCAGCTTCTCCCTATAACTTAAACTCTCCAGTCCCGGCAACATCCTTGTAAATATTTTCTCTCAAATTTAACATAATTTCTATAGAAGGAACAGAAATATATTTCCAAGTCAGGATGATAAGTGGCTTTGAAGGGAACTTGGAGAGGTGGTATTTCTATGTATCTGCTACCACCATTATCCTTCAAGATAGTAGTGGCTGAGGGCTTGGAAGTTGCTGCCTAAGGATCCTTGGTGAATTTTTGCAGTGCATCTTATAAATGGTCTACACTGCTGCCATTGAGTGGAGCAAATGAATGTCTGTGGACGTGGTGCTAATCAAGTTAACTGCTTTGTCCTGGATAGTGTCAAGCTTCCTGGGTGTTGTTGGAGCTGAACTCATCAGGGAAATCAGGAGTTCTATCACATTCCTGAATTGTGCCTTGTACATGTTGGACAGGCTTTGGGAGTCAGGAAATGAGTTACTTGCTATTGGGTTTTAAGCCTCTGACTGCTTTGGTGGCCACTGTATGTATATAGCTAGTCCAGTTCAGTTTCTGGTCAATGGTAAACAAAATGTTGATACCATCATTGAATTTAAGGTTAAACTCTCTCTTGTTGGAGATGTCATAGGCTGTCATTCGTGTGGCATGAATGTTACTTGCTACTTTTTAGCTCAAGCCTGGATATTGACCAGGTCTCAGAGACATAGGCTGCTTCAATATCTGAGGAGTCATAGGTGATGCTGAACATTGTGCAATTATCAGTGAATGTTTGACTTGTAACCTTATGAATGGAGGAAGGTGATTGATGTAGCAACTGAAGATGGTTTGGCCTCAGGCACTCTCTTGGTTCAAAGAAGAGTGTAAGAAGGCATGCCAGTGGCCTGGATTGAGCAAAGAAGCAATGGCAGCACAACGAAAGATATTTTATACGGTAAATGATTAGGCTCTGGAGTGCCCGTCCTGAAATTGTGGTGGAGGCAGATTCAATCTTGACTTTCAAAAGAGAATTGCATCATTATTTGGAAATAAAATAATTTGCAGGGTTCCAGGTAGAAGGCAGGGGAGTGGTTTCACATGAATTATCTTTGTAGAGAGCCAGCACAGATGTGGACCCTGGGACTGTACTCGGCTGTAGCTGAAGGGAAACGAAGAAGAGACTTTATGAGGACACATGAGGGTGGCACGGTGGCTCAGTGGTTAGCACTGCTGCCTCACAGTGCCAGGGACCTGTTTCAATTCCACGCTGAGGCAACTGTCTCTGTGGAGTTTGCACATTCTCTGTGTCTGCGTGGGTTACCTCTGTGTGCTCCGGTTTCCTCCCACAGCCCAAAGATGTGCAGGTTAGTTGGACTAGCCATGCTAAATTGTCCGCAGTGTCCCCAATGTGCAGGCTTAGGTTGGTTAGCCATGGGAAAAGCAGGGTGAAAGGAATGGGATGGGGTGGGGTCTGGATAAGATGCTCTTCGGAGGGCCAGTGTGGACTGGATGGGCCAAATGGCCTGTTTCTTCACTATAGAGATTCTAAGTTCTACATGGGTGGCATGAATGTCTTTAAGATTGAAGGGACACTGCAAAGCCCTCCTTGGTGCTACTCAAGATTTAATGGGCCCAAGATGTGAAGTGAGCATCTTCTGCAGTATGTGCAGACAATGGACTTTGGAAGGCACTTTCAACTTTGACAAATAGGGTGAATCTTTCCAGGCATCAAGGCCAATACTGGCATTAATTCCTGATGTGGCATAATGTGCATAGGAATGCATGGGGCCAGGATTTGTAGTCCACACATAGGTTAATGCCTAAGGTACACATACAGGTTGTAATGCTTGTAGGTGTCTTTCATCCAAACTGTTTCAGTCTCTGTGCAATGCTATTGCCTTTTGAAGATCCCACATAGCTCAAAAGTGAAGCCCCCTCTGTCACAGATTGAAATACTTACCCCACTGCTCTGGGTATGATTGTAGCTGTTTGTAGCTCCATTTTTTACATCACAATGGAAGGCAACACATTGTTGTGTTTCACCAGTTAGTCTCAGGCTCTGTCTTTTATCCTTGGTGAACTCACAAGTGTGCACATTCCTTCTTTGCAGCCCTTGCCCTGAACCCTACTGGTCTTCTACCTCATATTCCCACCCAACCCCTCTTTCATCTGATATAACAAGGTGTAGAGCTGGATGAACACAGCAGGCCAAGCAGCATCA
>NC_063343.1:45966654-45984432 GCF_021869965.1 Rhincodon typus | reverse complement strand
ATAACAAGGTGTAGAGCTGGATGAACACAGCAGGCCAAGCAGCATCAAAGCAGCAGGAAGGCTGACGTTTCAGGCCTAGCCCCTTCTTCAGAAATGGGGGAGGGGAAGGGGGTTCTGAAATAAATAGGGAGAGAGGGGGAGGCGGACAGAAGATGCCCACTTTACTACTTCAGTCCTAAGCATATTGAGCAAACCAGCCATTATATAGCAGCACACTTCACCAGCGTTACTCCATTTTCTTCCATGTTCTTTCATCTCCCCCCATATGTTGAGTTGCCCCCTTTCAAAATTATTGTTCTTTCTGCACTCCAGCACGTTGCATCCAATCCTCACAAATAAGTTCCCCAACTTTCATCCTGGAGCAGTGATCCTTTGACATTCAGTGGATTGACACTCAGGATGGGCTTTGGTCCTTGATCAAGTTGAACATACAACTGATGACTAACAAGACCCCTCCCTGATCTCTGTACAGCTCCCCAGTTGACTTATCACCACTCCTAGGACAGGTGTACTGGACCCACAAGGTGGACCATAGCCCACTCTTTGGACTGTAGAGACATGACACAGACTGTCCTTAGTTTTATGCTTCATGATTCTGAGAAATGTTTTGTTAATAATAAGTATTACCTTTCATATGTTATAAAGTCAGACCATAGTGGTACAGCTAACTAGTAAAGACAATTACCAACATAAATCCCCTTACACTGAACTGTCACAATCTAGACTGATGGCATTATCATCTTTCAAATGAAACATAAAACTAGGACCCCTCTTTTCTGATAGGTAGGCGTAAAAGATCACTTGGCACTTTTCGAAGAAAAGTAGAGCAGGAGTGTTCATTCAATATTTCAAACCATTATTTAATTGTTATTCCCATTGCTGTTTGTGGAACCATGCTGTGTGCAAGCTGCCTGCTACATTTGCTTATGTTTTAATGGCAATAATACTTCACTAAATACTTCATTAGCTGTGACGGCACCATGACTGTAACATGAATACAATGTGAATCATCTGCAAGATGTGCTGCAGCTACTTGACATGGCTTTGAAAACTGCACTTTCCAAACCTGCAACTGTTCTTCTGAAAAGAAAAAGTCAGCTCCACCAGATGCACGTTCTATTCTAGTCATGCACTTTCCTGGATATACACTCCTGCACCATTGAGTAAAAATCCTGGAGCTCCTTCCCCAAAATTACTGTGTCTGTACTTACACTACACAGCCTGCTCTGGTTGAAGAAGACAGCTTGCTACTACCCTGTCAAGGGAAATAAAGACTGATCTTGCCTGTGATGCCAGCATTAAATAATTTACGAGGATAAAATGCTCTTTGAGGTTGTGAAGTCAAGATAATTAGAAAATGAGAGAGAAGTACAATGAGCTGCAGATCCATGGCCAACCATTTTGCATTCTTGCACAATGCAATGCAAAATGCCTTAATCTTTCCCACTTGCAACTCTTCTTCCTCCACCTATATCTCACCAATAGTGTCGAGCTTCTTGTCTTGTTTTATTCCCTGCAGTAACTGAAGTGTTGGAAAATGCAGCATGCAGAAATAATTGGTGCTAGTCAGAGACATATGGCAGCCAACTATTGTGCACTTGATTCAGCTGAGGAACAGGGGCCAAACTCCGTTTTTTTAAATTCACTCATGGGATGTGGGCATCTCTGGCTGGGCAGCATTTATTGCCTATCCCTCGTTGCCCTTGAGAAGGTGGTAGTAACCTGCCATCTTGAAGCACTACACTCCATGTACTGTAGCTTGACCCGCAATGCCCTTGGGAAGGGAATTCCAGGGATTTTGATTCAGCAGCAGTGAAGGAATGGTGATATATTTCCAAGTCAGGATGTTGAGTGTCTTGGAAGGGAATTGAAGGTGTTGGTGTTCCCAAGTATCTGCTGCCTTTGTCCTTCCAGATGCAAGTGGTCGTGGATTTGGAAAGGGCTGTCTAAAGATCTTTGGTGAAATTCTTCAGTGCATCTTGTAGATAGTACACACTGCTGCTACTGAGCGTCAGTGGTAGAGAGAGAGGATGCTTGTGGATGCGGTGCCAATCAAGCGGGCATGATGGATGATGTCAACCTTCTTGAATGTTGGTGATGCACCCAACCAAGAAAGTCAATTTTCTTGACTTGTGCCTTGTAGATGGTGGACAGGCTTTGGGGATAAGGAGGTGAGTTACTTGCTGCAGTATTCCTAGCCTCTGGTATCCTGTTTTAGCCATTGTGTTTGTGTGGTAAGTAAAGTTGAGTTTTTGGTCAACGGTAACCCCCAGGATGTTGATAGTGGGGGATTCAGTGATGGTAACACCATTGTATGTCAAACAGAAGCAATTATATTGTCTCTTATTGGAAATTGTCATGGCCTGGAATGTGTATGGCACAAAAGTTATTTGCCAATTGTCAGTCAAAGCCTGGATATTGTCCTGATCTTGTTGCATTTGAACATGAGTTCTGAAGAAGAGTCATTGGACCCGAAACATTCATTCTGTTTTCTCTCCACAGATGCTGCCAGACCTGTTGAGTTTTTTCCAACAATTTCTGTTTTTGTCTGCATTTGAACATGGAGTGCATCTATATCTGAGGAGTCGCAAATGGTGCTGAACATTGCGCAATCATTGGTGAACATGCCCACTTCTGACCTTATGAAGGTGAGATGGTCAATGACGAAGCAGCTGAAGATTGTTTGGAGATACTAATAGGTCACATTGGTCAGTTTTCATAGGTCAGTGAACAGCAGCTAGTGAACAGTGATTCTGTATTGGATGAAGAGGAGGCTTGGAGGCTGGAGTGTTGCTTTTAGCTCAATGCTGCTGAGGAGGTTGGAACCCTGAGAGACCCAGGTACAGTCTGCTTAGTGAAGCTGGCAGATGGGAACACCTGTGAACAGTGGAGTTCTGCTCAGAATAGCATGAGAACTGTAGGCATGCCAGTAAATAGATGTTGCACACAGCCTTGGGAATCTAGTGGGACACAGTCTTGAGAGAAGAGATTGGGCAATTGGGAGATGAGCGATCATTGGAGCAGTCTGAGTATCAATATTCTAGGAGTTACCATTGACTAGAACCCGTGCTGAAGTACTACCGCCTGCACGTGTCCTCTGAAGCTACGCACCAACCTGAACTGGGAAAATACCGTATCATTACTCCTCAATATCACAGGGTCCCCTCTGAACAGCATCCGAGGAAAAAGGCTCTCACTGTCCACCCTATCTAATCCTCTGATCATCTTGTATGTCTCTATTAAGTCACCACTTAACCATCTTCTCTCTAACGAAAACAGCCTCAAGTCCCTCAGCCTTTCCTCATAAGACCTGCCCTCCATACCAGGCAACATCCTGGTAAATCTCCTCTGCACCCTTTCCAATGCTTCCTCATCCTTCCTACAATGCGGTGACCAGAACTGTACGCAATTCTCCAAGTGCGGCCGCACCAGAGTTTTGTACAGCTGCAACATGACCTCATGGCTCCGAAACTCGATCCCTCTACTAAGAAAACCTAACACACTGTACGCCTTCTTAACAATCCTATCAACCTGGGTGGCAACTTTCAGGGATCTATGCACATGGACACCGAGATCTCTCTGCTCATCCACACTACCAAGAATCTTACCATTAGCCCAGTACTCTGTATTCCTGTTACTCCTTCCAAAGTGAATCACCTCACACTTTAAGAAGATTCTCCTGATTTCAGTCTTAAACAGCCTACCCTGAATCCTTAAACTGCAACCCCTGGTTCTGGACTCCCTGGTCATCAAGAACACCTTTCATGTGTTTACTCTGTCTAGTCCTGTTAGAATTTTAAAGACTTTTCTAGGAGATCACCCCTCTTTCTTCGAAATTCCATGAATATAGACCTAACCAATCCAATCTCTCTTCGTTCATCATTCCTACCATCCCAGGTATCAGTCTGGTAAACCTTTGTTGCCCTTCCTCCATAGCGAGATCATCCTTCCTCAGATAAGAGAACCACATCTACACACAATAGTTCAGGTGTGGTCTTACCAAGACTCACTATTTTTCATTAAGCTTTCACTATTTACATAAATGGTTTAGGTTAGGAAGTATAATTTCAAATGCACGGGACCCTTATAATTAAAGCAGACATGATTGCAACAAAATATAAGAGGTTATAAAAATTACAGAATGGCCATGTCATTGGCACATTAATTATAAGTAAGTATGTGGTCATACATTTTGGTAGGAAGAATAAGGGCAGGCAATGATAAAGGTACACAAATCACTGACAGTAGCATTGCAGGTTAATAAATACAAAAGCAAACAAAGTACTGGTAAATTTCACATTCCTGTTCCTGTCACAGCCATGGATCAGAAATATGAACTACTGTAGACATTTTTAGCCCTAAATTCCAATAAGTCTTTTTAAAAAGAGGAATGCTACAGAGAAAATAATTGCATGTATAAAAAACGTCTAGGTGGGACCGATAGGATCTAACACCTAAAAGAGACAAAGAAACTTCAAACAGACTGGGTTATGATTTCTTGTGACTACAAATATAAAGAGGAGCTAGTAAGCCCATGTGAAGCAGCAAGCCACCCTTGTGGATTATGTCCCAAACTGTAGTCACGTTTTGCAGAATACACAAACAATTTCTACTCTAATAGTTTGGACTACTGAGACTGAATGTTATCTGTGTACATTCTGGGGTTGAGAATGTGCGCATGGTGTAAAGAAACATCCCCTAGTTACCTCTGTATTTCAGAAAAGGAAGTCCCTCATTCAATCTGAGTGCTTCAAACCAAATGCTACACTTGCCTTCCCTATTACCTGCCAAATGCAAATGCTATCTTTTTATGATTCATAGATGAAGACTCCCAAATCCTTCTGTTCCACAGCTTTCAGAGGTCTTTCTCCAACTTTCCTCCTTTCTTGTTTAACCTCATATTTTCCCACATTATATTTCATCTGCCAAGTTTTTGACCACTTGTTCAGCCAACACTCTGGTGAACCACTAATCTTTGCCACATTGTATGTTTTCTTCTCTTTCAATTTAGTGCTATCCTTAATGTCCCTGGTTAACCATGGTTGGCTTATCCTCTTCTTAGAGTCCTTTTTCCTTACTGGAATATATATCTGTTGTGAACTATGAGCTATTTTCTTAAACATCTGCCATCATTCCCCAACCATCTTTGCTGCTATGTTCCTTTCTCAGACCACTCCAGCTAGCTTGCCCTCATTCCTTTGTAATTATCCTTATTGAAGCTTAACAAAGTTGTTTCTGACACAAGTTCCTCCCTCTCAAACTCAATTCTAAATTCTATCATTTTACAGTCACTGTTTCCAAGGAGATTTTTTTAAACTGACATAATTTATTATACTGGCATTACACATCACCAGATCCATGTATCCATGTACTTTTGTCATTTTTAAACTTTTATCCTTTTGGATTCACCTTTTATTCACAGTCTATGTATATGTTTGTTGCTTTTTTATTTCTTTTGAGTTTAGTAACTAATAAACTCACACTTTGTCAATTCAAAAAAAGACTGGTTAAATTGGCTCCTTTTAAAATATAAATTCATTTGAATCAGACAGAAAGGTATCCATAAGGGATGAAATCTTTTTAAAATTAACCTTGTTACAGCCACACAATGAATTGGTGAGTAGCGTAAGGGAGCCAGTTGATCTTTCCTTACCTGAGAGCTTAACAGCTCAGAGTCTCCTGTCTGAAACAGGAATGAATTTGGAAACCACCCCCAATGTCTGGTTCTAACAATACTTACAATATTGGAATGGAAACCAAATACCTCATGCAAGTTTTAGAGATCTAAAAACAAAATCATTTCTGCATTGTTAAGCCACAGCTAGTTCCATTCTCAATTTCCATAATGGTGGATATATGTACGAAGAATGTATGAATAATTGATATCAGGAAAGGCCTATGATCCTTTAGGGTGATTTCTTAACAGGTAAAACTTAACAAATAACAAAACTCTGAAACTTCTGCCCAACTTCAAAAATAATTGAACAGATCTCTGGAATTTCAAACTAACAACTCATTTTCCTTTGTTTCATTCCAGTAAGATCTTTTGTGCTTTCAATTCATGCTGTGCGAAATGGATAACTTCATTTATTCTAATTCTGAATAACAATCTTTTCTTGTCATCCTTTTGTTCTAACATAAAGCACTGTCAAGAGCCCTGCAGAATTTCAAATCAATGAACAAATCATCATGGTTCATATGATAAGAGGCTTACTTTAACTGACATGTTTACATGGACAATTGATTTTGTAACCTTCAATGTTCAATTCTTTCCAGTTAAACTAAGCTGCTTTTTCCAAGAGTGTATTCCTTCATCTAGCACTTTTTACCTCGCTGGCTCCATCACTGGGGTGGACAACTCAAATACTCGGGCACCAAGGTAAGGTGATGGCCTAATGGTGTTAGCATTAGGCTATTAACCCAGCGACCCAGGTAGTATTCTAGGGACCAGGTTTCAAATCCCACTGTGGTTTTCAATCCAATAAAAGTTGGTAAGTAAAAGTCTAATGCTGAATGTCTCTGGAGTAGGGGGTATGCTTTTGAGGAGCCAGATTCAAGAAAGCCATAAGGGACAAATTTCTTACATAGAGGGTGATTTGCATGTGAAATGAACTTCCAAAGGAAGTCATAGATTTGGATAGAATTACAATGCTTAAAAGATATTTGAATAAGTAAATGAATGGGAAAGGTTAAGAGGGATATCAGGCAGGTGGGATGATTAGTTTGGCATTATGTTTGGCATGGATTGCTTGGACCGAAAAGTCTGTTTCCGTGTGACTCTGTGACTCGATGACACCATTGCTGATTGTCAGTGAGAAGACCATTTGGTTTACTAATTCTTTATGGAGAGTAACTATCATCCCTGCCTGGTTTGGCCTATGTGTGATTCCAGGAATGTGGTTGACTATTAACTGCCCTCTGGGCAATTAATAATTAGCAGCAGATGCTCATATCCTGTAAAATGAATAAAAAAGAAATGAAGAAAAACATTACTGGAGTTTTTGAAAAAAAATGTTTATGGGATGTGGGTGTCACTGACTGCTCCACAATCATTGCCCAACCTTAATAGCCAAGAGGACAGTTAAGAGTCAACCACATTACTGTGCTTTTAGAGTAACACACAGGCCATATCAGGTTAGAATGACAAATGCCTTTCCCTAAAGGACATTAAAAAGCCAATGAACTGTTTCCAACCCTTCTCCAGACCTCTGCCCTCAGCCTTTTCCCTCCTTCCCAGAACAATGACAGTGGTCTCCTCATCCTTCCTTCCAACCCACTATTCTCTACATTCGAAGGATCATCCTCTACTATTTCCAACACCTCCAGCAAGATGCCACCATCAAATATGTCTTCTCCTCCCCTCCATATCAGAAATCTGTATAGATCATCCCATCCATGATATCCTGGTCCATTGCTCCATCACTCCTAACAATTCCTTACTTCCCCTTAGCATCTTTGTGTGCAATCACAGAAGATGTAAAACTTGCCCATTCCCTACCTCCATCCTCATTGTCTGAGGTCTCAGTCACACTTTCCAGGTGAACCATAATTGAAACAAACACAAAGGATGTTTTAATACATTCTGAATGCTCTGAAGTAGGATCACTGGGCCTGAAATGTTAACTCTGCTTTCTCCCCACAGATGCTTCCAGACCTGCTGAGTTCAGCAAATTTTGTTTTTGTTACAGGGAATGTTTTAGTTGTACTTCTCTCCCTGGCCCTACAGTCAACCCTGCAACATCTGGGTAACAAGGACAGCTACATCCGACTCCTATCTCTTACTATAGCTCCGCCTTCAACACCATAAGGCCTAACAAACTCTGCTGTTCCCCATTCTGCAACTGGATCCTCAACTTCCTGATCCACAGATTGCAATCAGTAAGGATAGGCGACAGCACCTCTTCCACACTAATCCTCAACACAGGTGCCCTGTAATTCTGCGTACTCTGCTCCTCACTACACTCCTTCTACACTCATGATTGTGTGGCCAAATTCTGCTATAACTCCATTTACAAGTTTGCTGATGACACCACTGTAGTGAGTCAGCTCTTAAACGATCATGAGACAGAGAACAGGAAAGAAATAGACAGCTTAGAGATTTGGTGTAAAGACAACAATCCCTCCCTCAATGTCAGCAAAATGAAGGAGCTGGTCATCGAATACAGGAAGCAGAGTGGAACACTCACCCCTGCTGGTATTAATGGTGCTGAGGTGGAGCAGGTTGAGACCTTCAAGTTCCTTGGAGTAAAGATCACCAACACTCTGCCCTGGCCCACCCACGTTGATGCTATTGTTAAGAAAGCACACCAATGCTTCTACTTCCTCAGAAGGCTAAGGAAATTTGGCACATCCACAATGCCTCTTACCAATTTTTAAAGATCCTATCTGAAAGCATCAGAGCTTGGTATGGCAACTGCTCTGCTCAAGACTGGAAGAAATTTTAGGGAGTTTTGAACGGAGCACATTCGATCACACAAAACCAGCCTTCCATCCATTGAGAGATAGTAAGAACTGCAGATGCTGGAGTCAGAGATAACACAGTGTGCAGCTGGAGGAACACAGCAAGCCAGGCAGCATCAGAGGAGCAGGAAAGTTGACATCTCGGGTCAGGACCCTTCTTCAGAAGCTCCACACTGTGTTATATCCATCCTTTGACTTCATCTATACTTCTCACATGACACCTTCTTCAGGGCTGAGGCTCCGAAACCTTGTGTTTTCAAATAAATCTGTTGGAGTATAACCTGGTGTCATGTGATTTCTGACCTTGTTCACCCCAGCCCAACACCGGCACCTCCACTGAATATATTTCTCACTGCCTGGGGAAAGCAGCCAACGTAAGCAAAGATCTATCCCATCCCAGATATACTCACTTCCACTCTCTTCCATCGGGCCGAAGATACAAAAATTTGAAAATACGTATCAACAGATTTAGGAACAGCTTCTTCCCTGTTGTTTTCAGACTTTTAAATAGACCACTCATATATATATATATGTTCTAAGGAAGGGCCATCGGACCCGAAACATTAACTCTGTTTTTTCCTTCACAGATTCTGCCAGACCTGCTGAGCATTTCCAGCAACTTTGCTTTTGTTCCACTCATATATTAAAGTTGATATTTCTCTGCACCTTCTCTGCAGCTACAACACAAAGTTCTGCATTCTGTTCTGTTACTCTGATGTACTTATGTAAGGTATGATTTGCCTGGATAGCACGTAAAACAACACTATACACTACATCTCCGTATATGTGATAATAATTAAATCAAATCAAACTTTAATCTTGTCTATTGTATTTATTGCTCACAATGCGGTCTCATTTATTTTGGCAAAACCAAACACAAACTGGGTGACCGCTTTGCGAAACCCACCTTCTCTCTATCCTCAGGAATGACCCTGACCTCCCGATTGCTTGGAATTTCAATAACTCACTTTGGTCTCATGCTAATAATCTGCCCTGGGCTTGTTGAATGAACAGGTGGAGACCAGAGAAGAGAGACATGAAAGAGGAAGGCAGATGAGGGGACGATTGATAGTGGGCCAAGACAGAAGAGAAGCTGAATAAGTGACTACAAGAGCTGAGAGTAGGAGAGAATGGGTGTGCTGTGCTGAAAATAGCCTTTTGGACTATAACCTGGTGTCACATGACTTCTGACGAAAGCAACTGTTGTCACAGCAGGATCAGAGGGTCGTGGTAGATAAAAAAGTCATGGAAGGATGGAATCAGGCTCTACAATTATTGAAACTCGATGCTGAGTCCGAGAGCTGCAGGAACCCCAAGCAGAACAAAACAAAGAACAAAGAACAATACAGCACAGGAACAGGTCCTTCAGCCTTCCAAGCCTGTGCCAACACATATTGCCCTTCCATACTAAAACTGTCTTCGCTTACAGGATCCGTATCTCTCTATTCCCCTCATTTTAATGTATTCATCCAGGTGCTTCTTGAATGCTGCTATCGCGTCTGCTTCCACCACCTCCTCTGGCAGCATGTTCCAGGCACTCACCACCCTTTGTGTGAAAAACCTGCCTCACAAATCTCTTTTAAACATGCCCACCCCCTCCACCATGCCTTGAACCTGTGTCCCCTAGTAATTGACCTCTCTACTCTGTGAAAAAGCCCCATACTTTCCACCCTATCCATGCCATTCACAATTTTGTAAACTCCTATCAGGTCGCCCCTCAACTTCCTGTGTTCCTGTTAAAATAAACCCAGTCTAGCCAAGCCTTCTTTATAGCTAAAACCCCCCATACCAGGCAACATCCTGGTAAACCTTTTCTGTACCATCTCCAAAGCACCCGCATCTTTCTGGTAGTGTAGTGACCAGGACATATGCAATATTCCAAGTGTGGCCTAGCCAAAGTGCTATAAAGCTGAAGCATAACTTGCCTTTCCTTATACTCAATGCCCCTTCCAATGAAGGCAAACATGCCATATGCCTTTTTCACTACCTTATCTACCTCTGCTGCTACCTTCAGTGATCTGTGGACCTGCACACCCAGATCTGTCTGTATATCGATATTCCTAAGGCTTCTGCCACTCACTGTATAATTTCCACTTCTACTTTACCATCCAAAACGCATCACCTCACGTTTGTCCAATTAAACTCCAGCCCCATTTTTCTGTCCACACCTCCAATTAAAGTATACCCTGCTGTATCCTCCAATCATCCTCTCCACTATCCGCAACTCCAACAACCTTTGTATCATCTACAAACCTACTAATTAAAGCAGCTACATTTTCTTCCAAATCATTTATGTAGACCACGAACAGCAGAGGTCCCAGCACTGATCCTTGTGGAACCCCACTCGTCACAACCCTCCATTCCAAAAAGTATCCTTCCACCGCTACCCTCTGTCTTCTATGATTAAGCCAGTTCAGTACCCATCTTGCCAGCTCACCCTTGATACCACATGACTTACCTTCTGTGCCAGTCTACCAAGAGGCACCTTGTCAAAGGCTTTACTGAAGTCCATGTAGAAAACATCAACCGCTTTTCCCTCATCAAATATCTTTGTCACCTCCTCAAAAAACTTGAACAAATTAGGGAATCATGACCTCCCCCCACACAAATTGCTAATAAGTCCATTTGCTTCTCATTGTATATAGATCTTGTCCCTGAGAATCTTTTCCAATAATTCCCCTACCACCAAAGTGAGACTCACAGGCCCGTAATTTCCTGGAATATGCCTGCTACTCTTCTTAAATAATGGGACAACACTGGCTATTCTCCAGGCCTCTGGGACCTCACCTGTGGCCAAAGAGGATACAAGATATCTGTCAATGCTCCAGAAATCTGTTCTCTTGCCTCCCTCAATATTCTGAGATAGATCCCATCAGGGCCAGAGGACTTATCTACCTTATGCTTTTTAGGACACACAACACCTCTTCCCTTTTAATAGCAACTTGGCTTAGAAATTGGACACTCCTTTCCCTGAGATCATCCTCCATCAATACTTCTCTTTAGTGAATACCGACACAAAGTATTCATTTAGGGCCTCAACTACCTCTTCTGGCTCCACACATAGATTCCCTCCTTTGTTCTTGAGTGGGCCAACCCTTTCCCTGGCTACCCTTTTTCTTTTTATATGTGTGTGAAAAGCCTTAGGATTGTCCTTAATCTTGTTTACTAATGGCTTTTCATAACCCCTTGCATTCCTTCTAATTCCTTGTTTAAGTTCTTTCCTACTTTCCTTATATACTTCAAGGGCTTCAACAGTTGCTATCGACCTAGACCTCGAGAAAATGAAATGTTGTTCTTTGGGCTTACACTGAGGCTTGATGGAACACTGCAGCAAGCCTGTGACAAAAATGTTGGCAAGGGAACACGGTGGTGCATTGAAGTGCCAGGCCACAGGAGGTTCTGGGTCATTTTACTGGAGAGAAATAGATATTCTGCAAAGCGTTCACTAAGCCTGTGTTTTGTCTCCCCAGTGTAAAGCAGACTACATTATGAGTAGCAAATACAGTAGACTAGATTAAGTGAAGTGCAGGTAAGTTGCTGCGTCACCTGAAAGGTATGTCTGGGGCTTTGGATAGTGGGGAGGGAGGCGTAAACAGGCAGGTATTACACCTTCTATGATTGCATGGGCAGGTGCTATGGGGGTGTGGGGAATGGAGGAGGAATAGAATTAAATCTAACTGAGTTGTCGTCATTGTCATAAGATGCTCTCCCCATGAAATCTCTACCACTTTCCTGACTTTGTTCCTTAAAATTAGGTCCAACACTGCCCTGTCACTTGTAGGACTTCCAACAAATTGGCTTACAAAGTTTTCTTGGATACATCTTAAGAATTCCATCCTCTCTGATGCAGGCGTACTTTGTCTGTCCCAAATAATAGGGGAAAGTTGTAATCCTCTACAATTATTACCCTGTTATTTTAAAATTCTCTGAAATTTACCTTAAATATATCTGTCCTTTTGTCTCTCGCTTATTATTTGGAGTTCTATAGTATACTCACAACAATGTGAATGCCATTATTTTGTTTTTATAATATATCATACTGTCTCAGTTGAGGAGCCTTCTAAGTTATCATTCCTCCCTATTGTAGTAATTGACTCCTTGATCAATATTGCCACACTACTTCTTCCTCTTTCACATCCCTCCTTGTATTGCCTGCAGATTCAGTACCTGGGAATATTGAGCTTCTTGTCCTGTCTTTCTCAGCCATGTCTCCATGATAACAATTATGTCATATTCTCAGCACTACCTAAGCAACTCATCTCCCTTATTCACAAGACTCTTCGCTCTAAAATAAATGCCATCTAACCTTGTCAATATCCCTCGTACCATAACTTACTATATAATACATATTTTTTTTCTATTCATTTGTGGGATGTGGGCGTCGCTGGCTGGCCAGCTTTTATTACCCATCCCTAGTTGCCCTTGAGAATGTGGTGGTGAGCTGCCTTCTTGAACCACTGCAGTCCTCCTGCTGTGAGTTGACCCACAATGCCATTAAGGAGGGAATTCCAGGATTATGACCCAGCGACAGTGAAGGAACGGCGATATATATCCAAGTTAGGGTGGTGAGTGACTTGCAGGGGAACTTGGAGGTGGTGGTGTTCCCATATGTATATATAGGTGACAGGTGAACTAGGTTCCCATATATATATATAATATATATATATCTTCCTGCCAAACTAACTGAGCTTTTCTTAATTGTCTGTATGCATCACCCACTATTATACTTCCACTCTATATCCTATTTCCCTACCAAATTAGTTTAAACCTCACTAAACACCAGCAAACTGCCCTGCAAGGATTTTGTTCCCGTAGTGATTCAAGTGCAACTTATTGGAATTATCAGGTCCCACTTTCCCCGGAAACAGATCCAGTGATCCAGTGATCCCTCCTGCATGAACCCATCAGTTGCACATTCATCTGCTCCAGCTGTCTATTCCTAAACTCACTAGTATGTGGTGCTGGACATAACCCAGAGATTGCAGTCTTTGAAGTCTTGCTTTTCAATCCTGCTACTTAGCTCCATAAATCCTTGATGCAGGACCTCATCCTTTTGCTTTTTGTGTCATTGGTACCAAGGTGAACCACGACATCTGACTGTTCGCCCACCTCCTTCAGAATGTTCTGCAGCTGTTCAGTGACTTCCTTCACTGCAGCTCCAGGAAGATACACACCCCCTCAAGTCATATCTACAGCTGCAGAAATACCTGTCTAGACTCCTCACTATTGAGTCTCCTACCCTCATAGCTCTTCCTCTGTTTGTTACTATTTTGGGCAGCTTTGCTCTGACTGTACGCTGGGAAAGAACCATAACCTGCATTACTTTAGAACACACAAAACTGTTCTTGAGTGAGGTGCACTATGGGGCTTTCCTGACTGCCTACTTGTCTCCATTCTTTTGACTTATGGTCACCATTCCTCCCCTGACTGCACTTCCATATGCTGCAGGGTGACTACATTTAAAACCATGCTACCCACACAACCCTAAGCCTCATGATGCACTGCAGTGTCTGCAATCAATACTCAAGCCCTGTCACCTAGTACTCAAGTTGATTAACTTGGTGGCATTTCCTGTAGATGCGATCATCCAGACTTCTAGGAGTACCTTAGATTGCCCACATACGGTAGGCTGTGCAACACATGAGACTGGTCTCCCCTGATATAGCTTTAGTTCAAAAACACCTGTCCTAAATTTAAGGCAAACAGAAAATCAATTAAGTTCTTATTTAAAACGTGGAGATTAGAACTCTTACTTTTTGTTAGTGCAGCTTTCAAGTGGGCAAAATCTACTTACCCATCACCTACAATTAATTCATTGCTTTGAACTAATGTCACTTGTAGTCTTTTTGAGTTCTGGCACAGTTCCTGCTGGGGTTTAGCTGTTGCTTCGATTGAGCTCGATCTAGCCCTCATCCATCAGGCTTTTATTAGGAAACTCCACTGAAGTCATTCATTCCCAGGTTCATTCTGCACTTTTGCTGCTCCAACTGGCTCAACTTTGAGTTAAAGCAGACTATAGACTACACAAATCTTATCCATATTTATGTCCCGAGTCCCACACAGGTCTGCTCCTCACCTTCACAGTGATGCTGAATTGATGCAAACTCCTTGAAGTTTACTTGAATGCATGAAGAGAAGATATAGAGTCTACAAAGGTTAAGTGAGTGGACAAAATGTAGTAGATGGAGTATAATGTGAGAAATAATGAACTTGTACACTGGCAGAAATAATAGAAAGGCAGCATTTAAAAGAAGAGAGATTGCAGAACTCTGAGGTACAGATGGATTTAGGTGTGCTGCTACGTTGTTATTATCGCAGTTAGTGGTAATACAGGACAGGTCAAATCCCAGAGTGAAATCTGGCTTGATGGATCCCTTTTTTTCCCTCTCTCCCTCTGCCGAGGCCCCATCTCCATGTACTCTATTCATTCCCCCACCTCATCATCAGCATATATACACCTTCCTTCCCCATCTATTTTCAGTTCTGATGAAGGGTCACTGGACTCAAAACACTAACTCTATTTTTCCTTCCAACGGTGCTGCCAGACCTGCTGAGTTTCTCCAGAAAAGCTCTGTTTTTGATTCAAATTTCCAGCATTCACAATTCTTTGCTTTCATTGATCAATAATTTATTTTTGTTAACAGCTTCTGGAAAAGTTTCACATCAGCTGTAGATGTTCTTTAACAGGGGAACATAAGTGTAGTCTGCAAAAGAAATAAAAACAAAGCTATATAAAGGAGACAAAGATGTTAACACAAAGATCAAAGCAAAATTTCAACACGATCTGTTACAGAGACTCAATTCTAGAGAAATATCATTCTGACACTTGCCAATTTCTTTGCCTTGGATTGCTGAGAGCTTTCTCTTAATATTCCTTTCTGGGTTTGCAGGCAGGAAGCTCTCACAATTCTGATATCATAAAAGCTTATTTTAGTTTGAGCAACTTGAAGACTTTTATAAGACTAAAATCACTTCTGCTGAGGTAACTAGTTGTCCTGAAGTGAACTGAAATACTTGTTTCTCCTGCTTGAAGAAAAAAAAAGTACTCTGCTGAAATAAACTGCAAGCTTTTCTGAACTGAGACCTTGAAAATTCTGTTCTGAAGTCAAAACTAAGGTAATTGCCTTAATGAGTTTGCTGAAAGCCTGACAGCACTAACTTTTTATCCAGTTCTACTAATGGGGAGTCATATCCCTTCTTAGAAATGATAAATTAAGGACACTATCCAAGTGAGTTTTTCTCCTTTTTTATAACACACCTTCACACTCCTGACCAAAATCTCTCTTCCTCTATTTTAAATCCAGATTCTAAAAGTGTAACTAATATATTAGGCATGTTTGTTACCACATGAATCACAAAACGTGTGCAGATACAGCAAATAATTATCAAGGCAATTGGATTGTTGTTGTTTATTATAAAGAAAATGGAATATAAAAAGTAGTGACCTTTCTTGCTGACGTATACAGAGCATTAGTGAGATTGCATCTGGTTTAATGTATAGGTTTTGGACTCCTTATTTAAGAAAGAACATAATTGCATTCAAAGCAGTGCAGGAAAAGTTCACTTGATTGATTCCTGGGATACAGTGTGAGTTGGGTGGAGGGAGCTGGGAAAGTTATCTAATGGAAAGGTTGGACAGATTAGGTCTGTATCTATTGGAGATTAGAATAATTAAGAGTTGTCTTATTGAAATATATAACATCACCCTGAGAGGACTTGATAGGATTGTTGCTGAAAGGGTGTTTCCCCTTGTGGGAGATGCAAGAACTTGGGGATCACACTTTAAAATTAGAGGACTTATTTAAGAACCAAATATGGAGAACATTTTTTCTTTCAGAGGATAATCAGTCTCTGGAATTCTGGAGATTGGGTCATTGCATATTTTTAACGCGCAGTTAGATTCTTGTTTGACATGGGAGTCAAAGGGTAAAGAGGGTAGATAAGAAATAGAGTTGACACTCAGATCTGCCATGATCTTATCAAATGATAGAGCAGGTTTAAAGGACCATAGGGCAATTGCACATCCGTTTGTATGTAAGTTCAACTCCAACCCAATGTTTAAAACAGATGATCCAGTAATTTGTTTCATTGCTGTTTGCATACGCTTTAGCTACTGGTTTTTCCTATTTAACAACAAGTCATCATACATCAACAAGACTGTGTTGGCTACAAAGTGCTTTGTGACATTTTGAGGTCATGGAAGATACATATAAATGCAATTTCTTTCTTTATTGCCTTTGGCAGAATGTCATGTTGCATTCAGTAGCATACAGTACAATATATAAAGGGACCTTATGGGGCACTAAGCTGTGAAAATGTTGAACAGCTTGACTGAAAAAGTGTAGCCAAGAAAAGACAACGAAAACCAATAACTTCATAGCAATTGTATTGCACGAGGGAACCTCCAGTGCAGTGCAATCACAATTTCACACACAAAGAATAAACAAAGGAACCTTGTAAGTAACCAACAGTTTTCTGATGTAACTATTTAGTCAAGCTATTGCTCATTACTTTATTTGGCAGCAATATTTAAGTGAAATTTGAAACACTTTTAGATTAGAAATTACAATGCATAATAAAAGCAAATCTAGAACACGTTTGCAGACATTCTATTTGCTGTTGGTTAAATTGAAGTGTTAAGGAATGTCTTGAGAATAACCTAAGCATTTGTATACTTATAACTAGTCCACTTATTTTTAACCAGACCTGAATG
Source organism: Rhincodon typus (assembly GCF_021869965.1). Classification (NCBI taxonomy): domain Eukaryota; kingdom Metazoa; phylum Chordata; class Chondrichthyes; order Orectolobiformes; family Rhincodontidae; genus Rhincodon; species Rhincodon typus. The sequence continues at coordinate 45,967,259 of NC_063343.1, read as the reverse complement.
AATGATTAAGATAATTGTATCTCTTAGGGCAGCATTCCAACAGCTCAGAGCTGGCATCCAAAGACAAACTCAGAAGATAAACAACATGGAAAGAAACAAAAGCCTGAGACATCATGCCATCACAGCATGCAAAGCCTTTCTGAAGATTCTAGGGTCATGTACAGACCAAGGTCAAACAGACAAATCCACTTTGCTCACAAAGTTGCTTTCTCCCTTCTTAAGGATAACAACGTCATCTGTCAACACTGGAAAGAATGTTTCCAACAACTCCACAGTCATGAATCCAAAGAGGCAGTTGATCCTCCACAGGGCTATCCCTCAGTACCCTATGGTAGAGTGCATAAGCGAACCATCATTTATGAGAGAGCTACAACATAACCAAACAACAAAGTCTGCAGCTCTGGAGGTATTCCAGCTCAGAAGCTGGTGGGCTTTTGATCAATTCACAATTGTAGCTGTCTTCAAAAAGGGAGAAAAATCATGCTGTGGAAGCAATCAAGGTATTTTCCTAGACAACAAGGTGCAGAGCTGGATGAACACAGCAGGCCAAGCAGCATCATAGGAGCAGAAAGGCTGACGTTTCGGGCCTAGACCCTTCATCGGAA